>NC_056624.2:233208123-233445623 GCF_002870075.4 Lactuca sativa
TAAATAGTTCACGTGGTTTTTTAGAATATCAAACTTAGTTTCCAACCTTTCGTTCTGGACCATGTTATATCAAATTTCTATCGTATAAAATGATTTTTATATCCTTTTTAACTTATTTTGTATTTTTTTAATATTTAAAAAAAATAAAAAAGAAAATAAATAACATCGCCTATCTTCTTCCCATCCCCACCCCCACATGATATATTGATCTCTACCCCCCTCTTTCTTTCTCAATAAAATCTAAACTTAGTTCAACCCTAATATAAAAGTTTATCAACAAGTTTGCTATCAAGAATACTAAAAGAGCTTCGCATGTTGTCGGTTAGCTGTTACAATATATAATTACTCACTAAAATACTATAATTTTGATATGTTTAGTGCTATAAAGTTTATCATTGTTTAAAAAAATCTTTAGTTTATATAATTTTATTTGTTACACGTTAGGGCCTAAGAGCCTTTTTTCTGCCTCGTCTTGGGCATTTGAATCCCCATGATCGGCCCTGGTCCCCCTTTAACCCTCCCATTTGCCTGCCTTATACCATAGATCGCAACTATCCGTCTTTCTCACTTTTTACTCCAATCGGTCTCCTTCGCTGCCACCACCAACATCACCGCCATCGGTATCTATATCGATTTAGGCACACCAGCTTACCAAACCACCGTCATCATGACTTTCCACTAAACCAAAATCCTAGAACTTCCCAAGGTTTTGTCCACAACATATTACTACTAAAACATACGGATTTGTGTATAAGTTCCCATCAATTGGATTACATGCTTTGAAACGACTACCGACTTTGTATTTGAGGTTCAAAACGCCCAACAGATTCCTAATAAAGCAGGTTGGTTTGATTTCTTTTTCTCTCCTCAAAGATGATTTGCTTATAAAATTGGCACCAATGGGGATAGTGATCAGAAATTGTAACGTCCCAAATTTCAAGACTAAAAATTTCTTTTAATAAACCATTACTTAAAGTGAAATCATCGATTCAAAACACAATTAGAGTATTAGTTTCCAAAACACATGTTCGTTATCAGAGTAAAACATTCCCAGGGTGTATAGTCTATGGTGTGTGCAATGTGATCACCCCGAGCTCTTCCCTCCGCTACCGGAAGTACCTGAAACCAAAACTGAAAACCGTAAGCACGAAGTTAAGTGAGTTCCCCACCCTACCACATACCATGCATAACCACATACTATACATACTGGGCCACGCCCGCTATCCTAGGCCTCGCCCCTACCTCGGGCCTCGCCTGCTACAACGGCCCCGCCGTTCCAGGCCCCGCCTGGCTTCGAGCCCCGCTCGGATACAGATCTGTTTCACTCAGGCCTCGCGCTAATGAAATGTGGAACACCATCCACACTCTGCTATAAGTGAGATACGGGGCCTCGCCCACACTCACCTCCCTAACAGGCACATACAAGTATCACACAGACAACAAGTATAAACTATCACATAAACCATTCCTTAGGCATCCGCCCGCTATCATTGGACCTCGTCCTGAATATCATACTAGCATACTGTGCCTAGGGCTAACCCCCGGGTCTTCTACTCATACTACATGGGCCGGCATTGTGGTCGTAGACCCATTCACACAAAAAGGGAAACTCACCTGCACTGGCTGAAGGCACTGATGATCCCACTAGTTGCTGCCCGGAAACTCTCTGAACTCCTGCTCCACTAGCTCCCCGAGCTATCACTATCAATGAAACACTTAGTCTGACTGGCCCCCGAAAGACAACCAAGTCAACTCTAGTCAAAGTCAAAGTCCTGGTCAAAGTCAACCTCCCAGGTCAACCCTACTCGCCGAGTCAACCTACTGACTCGCCGAGTTCATAAGTTCAGAGTCCTTCCAATCACGACTCGACTCGCCGAGTCAGTCCATGACTCGTCGAGTCTACCGATTTCCGAGTCCTGACCTGTCTGACTCACCGAGTCTCCACTCGACTCACTAATTCGAGTCTCAACTCGAAGGGTTTGGGGTTTCGCGACCTGACTCGCCAAGTCCAAGAACAGACTCGCCGAGTCCAAGACAACCTTCATCAGACTCACGGAGTTGTTCTTCAAACTCGCCGAGTTCCTGCCCAACTTCATCCGACTCGACGAGTTGTTCATCCCACTCATCGAGTTCCTCCTCATCTTCATGCTACTCGCCGAGTCCATTCAGATCTTCATACATGCATAGGACTTTTGAGTCATGCATGGACCCCAAACTGTAGATCTACCCTTCCCAAGCCTATTCCTCACGTAAAGTTGCAAACTTTACGTGTAAAGAAGGAGATTTAGGCAAAACACACCATAAAATAGGGTTTAAGACAAAGAGGTTCCATAATCAACTCATGGGCAGATACTTTATGCTTCTCATGACCAAAATATGCTTAGATCTGAAGTAGCAACTTCATATCCGGCTTCTAACTCGAATGGATGACTAACTATGGCTTAAAAAGCCCCAAATCTCACAACCATAGAAGATCTAAAGGAAGGAACGACTTGATACCTTCAATACCTCAGAAAGGCTCCCCAAACTTCAGATCTAAGGTCAATCCTTGAAGCTTCAACGATTCCCCTCTTTCTTCTTCCTTCAACTCACCCAAAAATGGCTTGGAAGCTTGAATGCACAACAATGGAGACTTAGGGTTCGATGTTGTGGGTGAAAGAGGCAGTAAAGGAACCCCAGGGAGAGAATAAGACGTTTAAATAGGCTCCAAGTCCCAAATTTAGGGTTTTCCTCGTACAGACCAGACTCGCCGAGTCCCCTTGGCCGACTCGCCGAGTCGGTCACTTACTCCTCGACCCGGATCCCGCTCGGACTCGCTGAGTTCCTCCTTGGACTCGCCGAGTCATCCCTTAAAATTAGGGTTTTCTTTCCTTTCTTGGCCTTCCAGACTTTGGGTGTTACAACTCTCCCCCACTTAAACTAAACTTCGTCCTCGAAGTTTGCTATAGCCAACCGCCTGCGTTCTGCTTCCAATACCCACCAATTATCCCAACACCAGCTGCCTACCTTCGCTGGTCTTCCACCCGGTCATTCTGACTAACATAATCCTCGGGGATAAAAACCTTGGGTCAACCCTGACCCTGAACAATTTAGAAACACAACTTACTCAACCGACAATCCTTCTGGTACTCTCCGAGTACCGCACTTGAACTCATAGGGGTTCACCCCTTCTTTCCTTACGCGATCCCCTTGCCTTCCCAAGGCGATGCTCCATAACCAACTATTTCCTCTGTCACTGTGAAGATCCTATCTTCACCAATCCATTATTCCTGCTACTTCCAGTACGGGTCATTATCGCTAGTATCCACTGGACATTTCTTTCTACTATAATTTGGTGTCGAGCACTCCACAATCAATTAACTGAATCCCACCATGGACTGCTTACCTGCACTGCTACTGGCTGAAAACTCTGCTATTCCATATCTGCCTTCCGGATGCACTGAGACCACCCTGGTCCTTATCAATCTACCAATATCTGGATTACCGGCTCCCACCGGTCGCTAAACCCAACACAACTCCTAGTCGCTCCCAGCGACTTCGAAGAAACTTCGATCACCTATAACTGCGATCTATTCTGCCATTCAGGCACTATAATCCTGGGATCCCCGATCCCCTATCTTGACACTAAGGTCCCTACCAGGTCCCACCTGTGCTGCTAAAACTCACGGGCCTCGCCCATGGGTCCCACCCGCCTCTAACCTTCTAGTCCTACTTGTCTAATCACTCTCGCTCGGGCCTCGCCCACGGGTCTCACCCAGCCATATTACTGAGCAACCCTGCTCTCAGGTCTCACCTACACTGCTAATCTCAGACGGGCCTTGCCCACGGGTCTCACCCAACTATATCCTGGAGCGGCCTCTCCCAAGGTCTCACCTCTCTAGGGCTATACAGGAAAACTCCTTATCATTCTCATCCACTGCCCATTCCTGATCCCTAACTGATCACTAGG
This sequence comes from Lactuca sativa, assembly GCF_002870075.4. NCBI lineage: Eukaryota > Viridiplantae > Streptophyta > Magnoliopsida > Asterales > Asteraceae > Lactuca > Lactuca sativa. The sequence continues at coordinate 233,212,073 of NC_056624.2, forward strand.
AGATAAGGGCCTCGCCCCAACTCCGCCAACGAGGCTACTATGGAATGTTACGGCTTACCCGCAGTCTTACATCACCTTCCATCCCTGACTGCTAGTGAATGCTACGACTGCCTCGTAGTCTTACAACACTCTCTACCACTGACTGCTAATACGAAGGCAACCCATGCTATCAATTCTCAAGATCTTCATTCTGACTCTCTCGAGTCCTACAGGCGATCCACCAACCTGAATTCCCAACCACGCTTTAACCATCACCAATACACGCACTAGCTGAGGGGGGGGGGGGGGGGTTTCTCAAACTCCCAACCCTGAACTCCTCGATCCATCAAACGCTGAACTACTTATTTTCCTTCTCGGAGGTCGCGCACTCATTCTGGGTCTGCGTGCTCCTACCTTTGCACACTCGGAGGATTCTCCCCCACTTCGGTCCTGCTTACCCCTTGCTGCTCGATACTCAAAAGAAATCTCAATCCTTGCTACCATTCCATAATCAAGCTGCTGAGGATCCCAAGCTTACCGTAGCTAGGGATCTAACCAATCCATCTCTAAAACTATACCACTCCGAACTAGCGAGACATACCAAGTCCCTCCCAAGCATGCTACAGTTACTGCATCCTATGTAACCTTCTCCAATAGGGCACATCCCCTAACTACCATACAAATATCTGAGGTATGCAAATGACATATAACATAATCACAAGCAAGCCACACCATAATACTATACTCATACCAAAATGGATGCAGAACCATAACAATATAATCATGCACAAATAAAAGAACTGAAAACGGAATTCGCATACCTGCAACGTCCGGCGCTGCTCGCAACTCCAAGGTAGCCATCTGAAAAGCCCTGCCTCCTATCGCAGGAGCATCTGCACGGCCCTGACGGCCATCTGTGATCCTCAAAGTTGCAGGGGCAGGTGCCATCACCCGTCCTGCTGAAAACAAACTGGGGCACTGGACCTTCTTGTAGCCCCGCTGATTGTAGTGAAAACATATCAAGTCTGATCCCTGTGTGGCGGTAACAGTACAATCCCTGCTAAAATGACCAGTCCGACCGCACTTGAAGCAGCCAGACTCACCACTGCTACCACTCCTGCACGCGCCCCCGTGCGCCCTGCCACACTTCCCGCACCGGCTGTGGTCCTGATAATCCCTCGATCTCGAATCCGATCCCTTGGGCCTTTTGCCCGAACCCGCGGCTACTTGAACCTCATCCGGCTTCCTCTTCCGGATCTGCTCCAAATCAATTTCCCTCTCTCTAGCCCGAGAAATCATATCTTCCAGCGTCTTACAGCTAGATCTGCTCATGAACTCCCTGATGTCGTCCCTCAACATCTCATGGTATCAGGCCTTCTTCATCTCCTCATCCGCGACATACTGCGGTACAAGAAGAGCCCTCTCCCTGAACTTGGCGGTGATCTCCGCCACAGTCTCAATGGTTTGCGTCAAATCCTGAAACTCTCGTGCCAACTGCTGCACCTCAATAATTGGCAAAAACTCCGCCCTGAACCTGGTCGAGAAATCGCTCCAAGTCATCGCGTCCAACGCGGTATCATCCCCCAAAGCATGACCAACCTCTTCCCACCAATCCCTCGCTCTGTCCTTCAGAAGACAGGAAGCGAGTCTAACCTTGTCCCCCTCGGGACACCGGATCGTACGGAATGCGTTGGCAACATCAGCCAACCATCTGCTGCTAGTGATGGGGTCCCTAGCCCCATGATAATCTGGTGCCCCACAAGCCCTGAACTCTCGAAATGTCAAGGTACGCGCTCCCATCAAAGCCATCATCTCGGTACGGAAGGCTCCCAGCCTCTCATCCAAGATCTCCAGTATACCCTCCTTGACCGTGCCAAAGATCACAGGAGTCTGGTCTAGAATACTACGCGTAACCTCGGCTGATATCAACTCCCTCATTCGCTCCTCGAACTGCTCGGCTCCTGAACCCGAGCCTGATCCCTCTTCGGCGCCTGATCCGCCCGCTGGTCTCTCTCTCAACGTCACCATGCTGAAAACATAATGCATCCACTATCAGAATACTCATCACTGCTGCGAGACCAAACACACACCCTACCAGGTTCCCGGTCTTGTCTCGGCCTTTCCCGAATCGAGTACGGATCCTCTGCTTTCAGTAGTACGAGCCCATACTACCTTCCACATCTATCCGTACTTTCCTCAGGAATTGCTTCGACTCCACCAGGTCCCTTATCCACTACTACTGCTCCCAGCACTATCTCATCCTAGGCTTTCCCTAGGGAAACCTCTAACTCAGCTCAAACCAGTCTTCAGCTGCTGAAGGTCTCCTTGTGATGCCAATTAGCCATTACCTGAATACCATCACATGTGACGAGGCTCAGATAATCCTTTGAGTAAAAGACTCGCCCCTACAACGGTTGGACTCAGACAAGAGCTGCGCAATAGGGCCAAATCCAGTACTCTGAGATTATTCAACCCTAATCACATGTGACGTGACGTATTCCCCTAATGGCTAACACCCATCACTCAGGATCCCACAATGCACAAAGCAAGCAGCATTCAGACAAGTGGAAATCTAACCATAACATACACAAGCAATCATATCCACATAGCAAGAATCTGAACTAGCATGCAACACAAACTCATAGACTCACAAAAACTCATAAACTCAGGCATAACCTAAACAGGCTATCCTACTGCTGTCTAATCAGCACTATCATGCAACTCAAAAGCACATATAACAGGCACATAAGGCATCATCCCTAGATCCTTAGTCCTAATCTAGCATGCTATTCTATTAACTGATAATCATAACATAAACTTGTATGGGTATTTTGGGGTACTTACTTGAGCTCAGGTGATTGCATGCACCACGCCCTTTTTCTCTTTTCAAAGTTCTTTTCTTTCTGAATTATTTTTGCTTTTGTAAAACTGTTTTCTTTCCCAAAACTCTCTTTTTTTACAAAACTGTCTTTTCATTTTTAAAACTTTTATCCGACCCCTTAGTTTGAGTTCAGACACACCCGAGAGTATGCCCAAATCCCTCAAACCAAGGCTCTGATACCAACTTGTAACGTCCCAAATTTCAAGACTAAAAATTTCTTTTAATAAACCATTACTTAAATCGAAATCATCGATTCAAAACACAATCAGAATATTAGTTTCCAAAACACATGTTTGTCATCAGAGTAAAACATTCCCAGGCTGTCTAGTCTATGGTGTGTGCCATGCGATCACCCCGAGCTCTTCCCTCCGCTACCGGAAGTACCTGAAACCAAAACTGAAAACCGTAAGCACGAAGCTTAGTGAGTTCCCCACCCTACCACATACCATGCATAACCACATACTATACCTACTGGGCCACGCCCGCTATCCTAGGCCTCTCCCGCTACAACGGCCCCGCCTGGCTTCGAGCCCCGCTCGGATACAGATCTGTTTCACTCATGCCTCGCCTATCACAGGGCCTTGCCTGCTAACATATAATAGCACATAAACATATTACAACATATAAGCTAAACACATACTAATGGATCATGTCCAAAGGCCTTGCCTATCCTGGGCCTCGCCCTTATCCTGCTACTGATGAGTCATGGAACCCCGTCCATGCTCAAACTGATAGTGAGATAAGGGCCCAGCCCACACTCACTCTTTCCCTAACTTGGGCCTCGCCCCTGATCTGCTGCTAATGAAATGTGGAACACCATCCACACTCTGCTATAAGTGAGATACGGGACCTCGCCCACACTCACCTCCCTACCAGGCACATACAAGTATCACACAGACAACAAGTATAAACTATCACATAAACCATTCCTTGGGCACCCGCCCACTATCATTGGACCTCGTCCTGAATATCATACTAGCATACTGTGCCTAGGGCTAACCCTCGGGTCTTCTACTCATACTACATGGGCCGGCATTGTGGCCGTAGACCCATTCACACAAAAAGAGAAACTCACTTGCATTGGCTGAACGCACTGATGATCCCACTAGTTGCTGCCCGGCAACTCTCTGAACTCCTGCTCCACTAGCTCCCCGAGCTATCACTATCAATGAAACACTTAGTCTGACTGACCCCCGAAAGACAACCAAGTCAACTCTGGTCAAAGTCAAAGTCCTGGTCAAAGTCAACCTCTCAGGTCAACCCTACTCGCCGAGTCAACCTACTGACTCGTCAAGTTCATAAGTTCAGAGTCCTTCCAATCGCGACTCGACTCGCCGAGTCAGTCCATTACTCGCCGAGTGTACCGATTTCCGAGTCCTGATCTGTCTGACTCACCGAGTCTCCACTCGACTCACTGATTCGAGTCTCAACTCGAAGGGTTTGGGGTTTTGCGACCTGACTCGCCGAGTCCAAGAACAGACTTGCCGAGTCCAAGACAACCTTCATCAGACTCGCCGAGTTGTTCTTCAAACTCGCCGAGTTCCTGCCCAACTTCATCCGACTCGACGAGTTGTTCATCCCACTCATCGAGTTCCTCCTCATCTTCATGCTACTCGCCGAGTCCATTCAGATCTTCATACATGCATAGGACTTTTGAGTCATGCATGGACCCCAAACTGTAGATTTACCCTTCCCAAGCCTATTCCTCATGTAAAGTTGCAAACTTTACATGTAGAGAAGGTGATTTAGGCAAAACACACCATAAAATAGGGTTTAAGACAAAGAGGCTCCATAATCAACTCATGGGCAGATACTTTATGCTTCTCAGGACCAAAATATGCTTAGATCTGAAGTAGCAACTCCATATCCGGCTTCTAACTCGAATGGATGACTAACTATGGCTTAAAAAGCCCCAAATCTCACAACCATAGAAGATCTAAAGGAAGGAACGACTTGATACCTTCAATACCTCAGAAAGGCTCCCCAAACTTCAGATCTAAGGTCAATCCTTGAAGCTTCAACGATTCCCCTCTTTCTTCTTCCTTCAAATCACCCAAAAATCGCTTGGAAGCTTGAATGCACAACAATGGAGACTTAGGGTTCGATGTTCTGGGTGAGAGAGGCAGTAAAGGAACCCCAAGGGAGAGAATGAGACATTTAAATAGGCTCCAAGTCCCGAATTTAGGGTTTTACTCGTATAGACTAGACTCGCCGAGTCTCCTTGGCCGACTCGCCGAGTCGGTCACTTACTCCTCGACCCGGATCCCGCTCGGACTCACCGAGTTCCTCCTTGGACTCGCCGATTCGTCCCTTAAAATTAGGGTTTTCTTTCCTTTCTTGGCCTTCCAGACTTTGGGTGTTACAGAAATGGTCGATATCCCATCATCGGGGGAAGGAGAACATAGAAGAGTCTCTACAACCACCACTCACCCTCATCGGTCCTCAGCCTCACTCATCATAAACAATTGGTTGATGGAGCAAAAATTAAATGGAGGGTGTTGCATTAATTTTACAAGTAGTGGATGGGAGGTGTGCGGCAACGTCTAGCGACCTCCAACAACGACATTAGGATGGTGGCAACGAGTCTAGTTCAGGAGGCTATTCTTGTGTTTTGTTTAGTTGTTGGGTGGGGTATGGTATGATAGTCTTTTTACACAGGGGCGGCTCAACCAATTTGGGGACTCTAAGAAAACTTAAAAAAAAAATGGTGCCCTTCAGTTTTATAATTTAAACCAAATCCTAAACTATTTCTTCATGCATCTCAGCTTATCACTTATATAAACATGAAGTTTGCTGAAGTTTTGATCTCCCACCCGATGTAGGACTCAAAGGTAGAGTTAATATGAAACAAGAGGACGGTCGAGCTTATATAAGAGATGAGAGTTGGCTGAGTTTCATCCATGAGCAATGTGGGATATGTTTAAGTAGCTTCCAAAATAAAATTAATGAAAGATTAGCAAACAGATTCAAACATGAAAGCTTTAGTTTGATAAACTGGCGCCTTTACCACCAAGCCAAGCTCCTACTTGTCTTTGTAACCCAAGAAATAAGTATATATACATATATGATTAACATAATAAGCTTTAAAATTTGGGACCCTTTAGAAATAGGGGCCCTAAGCCATTTCTTAGTTTTGCAAAAGGTAGAACCGGCCCTATTTTTACATCACTCAAAAACCAACCACCCAACAAAATCATGTCACAGGGATGGTTTGAATTTAAAAAAAAAAAAAAAAAAAGTCAAGTTATCCTAAAGAACCGTCCATGCAATTTACTCTTACATTTAAATATTATTATCATCAATAATATAACTAAAATTACTATAATAATAATAATAATTGGAATTACATTCCTTTCCTACTAATTTCCAACTAATTAGGAATAATAAAATTATAAGTAAATTACATCATTGGTCCATGTGGGTTTGGGAGGCTGAATATGTTTAATCTCCAAATTTTTATTTTTTATTTTGGCCGGTCCTTATAGTATGGGTTTATTTCGATTTTGGTCCTTAATTGATGACTATGTCTATTTTACCTTTGTTGAGTTCTTTTATCTTTTCTATATTATTAACCTATTAAAAATATTACTCAAATATATAGTCCCTTATTCCTCCCTCCTATTTTTTCTACACACCGCCGCTACCCATCCCGCTTCCTTCTTCCCTTCTCACCGACACCACCACACACCCCTCTTTCTTTTGATCACCAAAAAGTCACATTATATAATTTTATATAAGGCGGGTGTTTGCGATTACTTTTTGAGTTTAAAAGTTTTTTTTTTAAAGTTTTTTTTTTTTTTTTTGAGTTTAGCTTTTGAAGAGGCAAAAGCCAAATTTTGTTTTTAAAAAATGTTTAGGTTGTATTTCTTGACTTTTGAGTGTAATTTATCTTTAAAAGATTAAATTTAAAGCTAAAAGTCACAAAAAATTACACTTCCCTGACTAAAACTTATCTTTTTCTTCTTTACAAAAGTTATTTTGAAAAAAAAAATTTGTATCACCGAACATCTTTTTAACTTTTTAAAAGAATTAAAAGTTAAAAATCATTTCAAAAATAATCCCAAAAAATCTCTAAGTTCATATCGAGCAAAAATAGATGATTTGTAACTTTTATTTGTATTATTAATTATATAAGTTCTTGTTTAACAAAAATAGGTAAAGGTGCAACTTTTATTTGTATTGTTATGTTGGTAAAATTAGATTGAAGCTACTAAAATATATAAAACTACATAAAATAATTTGTTTAAATAAAAAAAGATAAATATGTAAGTTATAACTTTCATATTAACAAAACAAAATTGTTATATTATGTAAGAGTTTTTCTTAAACGTAACTTCAATTAACTTTACTAATAGGACTATAGGAGTAATTTTTGTTTTTATTTGAGCATCAAAATGGGGTGATGTCGGTTTAACATGTTGTGATGTATATTTATATTTTGTTTTACAAGTAAACATATTTAATATATAAAATCAAAAACATGACGACCCTCCCCACAACTCCCATCATTCAGCTTCATCTTCATTACCCTTCCTGTGCATCGGCAAAATCGAAGTTCGAAGATGGTGATGGATTGGATTGAAGAATTGTGATGAAATTACCAAACATTAAAAAGTGTGATGGAAGCCTTTCCTGGTCTAATGGCATAAGCCTTTCCTGGTCTCGATGGTCAAATGAAAACGAAAACTACAAGATGACACAAATACAACTTACATAACTTAATGAGCAAATTGGTTGTTATTAGTTGCCTAAATATGACATGTGTCTTTCTTAATATATTGTGTATTGATTAAAAAAAAGTTACAATACTAATAAAACACAAATAAATTAAAGGAAGCTACTTCTTGTATTTAGCCCTTACTGAACCCAACTACCAACTTTCGGCACTGTCATATTGAGTGAACCTTTGCACTGATGCCCTTTAGTAAATGGTCATATTCGAGGAACTTCAAATCTTAGAATCAATCTATTATCCATCCTCTCAAAAAAAAACTAGACAGGAAATTTTTTACAAAGCAGAGAGTTCTTCAACTTTGTACTGAACAAGAATAAATGAAGAACTCTACAAAGTAACTAGGGTTAGCCTGATTTAGGGGAGGGATTGATCAAAAGGACACCAAATGCTTTTAGAAAATGTGAGCCCAGCCCCCACATAACTTCTAGAGAGATCATGCATGCAAAATTGCAAATGCAATGAACTAAACTCTTTTTTTTTTTTTTTTTCATATATATATAAAACATTACTAAAGGAAAAAATAGAATACAATTTTTTTATACCTCTGCTGATGACTATCCTATTAGTCTGACTGTCCATTTTGTTGATTTATTCTCTCTCTCTCTCTCTCTCAGGCATGATGATGGTGATTAGGTTGTTGTTTGAATAAGGTCCAATGGGGTAGCTGCAGGATCCAGTTCCAGGTAGCCTTTTGGAGAATTAAAAGCTTCTTTACCTGTAAGCAAATACTTTGGGACTTGATGCGAGAATCGAAACATTTCTTCTTTTGGTATCTTCTTAACCTGACTCCTGTCTGAATCTGGACAGAAAACCGTCCTAAATCCAGTCAGCTTCACAAGAGGTCTGACAGAGACACCAGTACCACCTTCTTCTTCTTCTTCTTGGTTATAGTCAGCAACTACTTCCACCATGTCATACTGGTGAATCACATGATCTGGAATGCTTTCGTTCCAATCACTGGACCAGTTTCTGTAGAGGGCCCACACGTCCCCTTTTTTAGGGTGTATAACAACAGACCCTCGTGGCGTTTTCGTAAATTTAACCTTCTGAGAGAATGAATTTAAAGATGTATTGATTTGAAACTTTCCGACCCGGAACTCCCCGCATGTCTTCCTGAAACCTGAACCTATCCATTCCATCTTCCCAAATTCAGCGGTTGTTTTTGAGTTGAGCCAACTGATTTTCATCTGAAGTGGTTTCCTTGAGATCACTTTATGAATCAACGCATAGAAGCGTGGCATGCCATCATCATCATCATACGCAGACCACACCTGGTAGTCTTGAAATGAATTTTCCGTTCGATCCGAATCAAAATTGTGAAAGTCAGGATCAGGAACACTCATTGCAGGCTCATGTTCTTTTTCTTCTTCTTGCATGTCATCCATGGACATGGTTTTATTTGTACTACAGTTAACATTATCTGCAGGAAGTTTTGTGGTTTCCTTCCTCGCATCTGAAAGCCATTTTCTAATCTCCTTCTGGGCTTTCTTCATTAGCATGTTTCGAGTTTCAACTACGGTCAACTCTCTGGTGCTATTCCAAATTTTATATCCCACATCAGTCTCAAAACCATTTGTTCTTATGATCCCAGTCCCAAATGTATTTCTTGAGGACATTTGATACGTGGTGTTAAAAGAAGAAGACTGCTGCTTGATGTCACTATCATCTGCTTTTCTATTTTTTGAGTGGTTTCCCATGGACAACTCTTCACGCTCTCTTTTCAATCTCTCATTCACCCGCTGGATAACATTTGCTGCTTTTGATGCAATGGAAGGGTCTGTGTTGCAGAAGCTACTATCTGTGTTGTTTGATGAATGATATTGCTTCATTGAATCCTGATGCTGTTGGTGTTGGTGTGCAACCGATTTCTTAAAATTAACAGGTGGTGCACTCTCTTTAGCCAAAAAAGGCTCCTGACAATTGGGACATAGGAGTGTTTGATTGAGATATATTTTTAGGTATTCATATTGCATCCTGCATCCATGGCAAACAGTCCAAAAAGTAGTAGTGGTGGAGGTGTGGGACTTTTGTACTTTTGAAGCTGCACCCCGCTTTGCAAAATTGTTTACACCAGCACCAGGGGATGCTGATGGAACTTTCCTCCTTTGGTTATAGGATGATCTTTTAGCCTTGTCAGACAACAAACTCCATGCTTCAGAAATAAGTTTAAATGCTCCATCTGCACCAACCGATTTGTTTTTATCAGGGTGCAGCATGAGAGCCAGCTTTCTGTACTGTTTCCTGATTGTCTCATCATCATCACACGGGTTTACACCGAGTATCCCATACCAATCGAATTCACCATTTACCTTGTTCTCTGCAGATATATACACATCAAGAATGGTGGACATCTGAGAGATGCCATCAAGATCAGGACACAGGGTTTGGGCCTTTACTGTATATTTCTTTGAAGCAGCAAAATCTTTATCACCCAATTTCTTCTCGGCGAGTCTTTTTGCCCTGATGGCCTCATCCCTCTTGCGTTCCATGGCCGACCCTCAATGTTACTTTCACCTGTCTTTCTCTCCTCAGGAAAGGGTGCGTGCAAAAGGGCTACAACACAACAAGTACTAAAGGCTTAGACTTGAGGGCTTTCCTTTGGTATACAGGTGGTTGTCACAACCAGTCAACATACCTGCTGAAGAGCTAAATTAGGGAAACTGAATTTTGTGTATGTAAATTGGAAATGAATGAGCTGAAACAGACTAATCTCCTCATTAGATTTGCAATGAAGACTAGATGTATCATATTCATGTATGTACAACTTATACCATGATAATAATGATGGTGGAGCTGGAGCAATATTATTAAGTGGAGCCATCATGTTATCATCGAATATGCTATCATATTCATACATGCATTTCTTATCTAGAACACATTCTAATGTCAATATTATCTCCTATATTAGGTATGGAAGTAGCTAGTAACTGAAAAATCAAGATTCAGGTACTACCACAAGCAATTGTAGTATAACAAATCTATGAAATATCTACACTAAGTGACACTTATTGTAATCATTGAGAGAAAGGGTGACACCATTCCTAGATGACTACATGCAAGGTAATGTTACCCCAAGAAATGGCTTAAAAAAATGATGCTATAATAACACATGCTACATCTGGTTCTAAGATATGCTTTTGTCATGTGGCTGTATATAGATTTGGTAAATGGCATATTCAATTAGGAGAGAAAATGATAACAAGCTTGCCAACTGACAATCACTATTCTATATGATCTTCCGTCTCATTTTATTAAACCGTTTAATTGTCACTATTATTATGCATTCGCATTTTGCGAGGATCCAAGCAGCAAATCGGGTACCTAGGGAAAGCCAAGTTCGAGAATCTAAAAACTAGATTCGAGTCGTAAACATTGGACATAGATCTAAAAAAACTCAAACCTAAACACGATACAGAAGTAGTAAAATGACGAAATTCAAGTTTAATAATCGGGTAATTGAAGCTCATGAAATGTATGCAAATTATGAAAGATAATGAGAGTGAGAAAGAACAGTAAATTACCCGTACAAATGAGTAAGGGATTTGAATCACCACCATATGATTTGATTATTGGTTGACCATATGATATGATTCCGCCACAAAGGTAAAAAGGCGAATGAACGCCCGAAGCGAATTTCGGTCAAAACCCTGCACCGAAGAAGTAAGAACTCGAGAACAAAATCAATCCGCTCCAATAAATACCGGAATATTTCGCTATTGAAAAGGGTATGGGTGGAGGTGGACACTTCTAATTTTTTCCAGCTTTTGGGCTTCAAGTCTTGACTCTGGAACCCTAACAATTAACTTAACTATGGTTAATTCTTTACTCGTCATAGAGTATGGTTCTTATTCCAAGGAAAAGTACATCTTGCTACCTTATCTATATTCTATATATATTTTGTATATGGTATGAAATTGATCTTTAAATTGATTTGTGACAAGTAATTTTAGCATTTAATGGCATTTTTTTTTATCAAATATCAAATAGTAAAAATGAAAATAATAACTTTTATTACTTCAACTATACATTAAATATATCATATAGAAATTAAAATATTTCAATATTTTGTCAATAAAACAATTTATATTTTATGGTATGAAATTGATCTTTAAATTGATTTGTGACAAGTAATTTTAGCATTTAATGGCATTTTTTTTTATCAAATATCAAATAGTAAAAATGAAAATAATAACTTTTATTACTTCAACTATACATTAAATATATCATATAGAAATTAAAATATTTCAATATTTTGTCAATAAAACAATTTATATTTTATGGTATGAAATTGATCTTTAAATTGATTTGTGACAAGTAATTTTAGCATTTAATGGCATTTTTTTTTATCAAATATCAAATAGTAAAAATGAAAATAATAACTTTTATTACTTCAACTATACATTAAATATATCATATAGAAATTAAAATATTTCAATATTTTGTCAATAAAACAATTTATATTTTATTATTATTTTCTTTTATTAAAATATACTAAATATAACATGTAATTAGACTTACTTCATCTATTAATAATAAGGATATGTTATAAAAATTTAATCAAAATCTCTCTAAAATCTAAATATTAAATTCAAACATTGGATTATTTTACCTTTTACATAAATGACTTTCAGATTGTTGAGTAAGGATTTGTCAAATTTGTTCTTTAGGTGATATAATAAATATGGAATTCAAACAAAGGTTTAAAAAATCAAAAATGTTACTATACGTATCCTGTTACTAATTATATATAGACTAAAACCCCTAATTACCTCCTAATATCAATTACATCAAAAAGGATTTTGACTCTTTTTAAATTTTTAGTCATTTGTTGTTTTTTCTTTATAATTTATTATTATTATTACTATTATTATATTTATAATATTTTGTTGGGTTGTACAAATAGTTATTCAGATTTATATCGTCGTTCGATTTTATACAGTCATTCAAATAATTCACAAGCATTTAAATAGTTGACAACATTCAAATTATTATTAACATTAATTTTTATTTTCAATAATAATGAAAAATAGTTAATAATTAATAGGCATCTCTAAATATTATTAAAAGAGAAACCTTATGATATTATCTAAAACAATCTGAGCCGTTGATTGTGTTTTCTTTATAGGTTTTACACCTTTAGATCAATTTGCTTACATCACATTGATCAAACAAAAAGTCAATTCGTTATATTACGAAATTAAATGTAGGAATTGAATGAAAATGATACTTGAATTCTTTCCAAACTTATAACTACAAAATTAGTTCTTTATTAATGTAAACCTTAAATTTAGGCTTTGTTTTCATTCAAAATTGCTTTCCAAATATATTATATGTTGAAATCTCGGAAACTATTAATTTCAAATTTCAAAAGTTTCGGATATTATTATGAATCAATACACTTTCAAGCATTATATCTTCTATTTTAAGTTTAAATAGGATTTCAATTGATTACCTGCTAATTTTCATCATATTGACATGTATATATATATATATATATATATATATATATATATATATATATATATATATATATATATATATATATATATATTTCAAACCTTTTTAATAATCGATTTACATAGACATTATGTCATAATTCATCCGCATAAAACAAAAGCAAAAAAACTTCAACCTTTCCATCAGTCTGATTTAGTCGAATAGATGTATGTATTTCTTCTTTAAATCCTTTTAAGTTGAAAGTTTGATATTTGTTTCGAATTTATATGTTTTTACTCATTCGTATAATTCTTTGTTGAATACTTATAATTTGGATGTATAATGTTGTTTTTGATTTTTTTTTTTAACGTTGTGTTTGGTTCTTGGTTCCATCTTTTTAATCGGTAACTATGATCATATTTTCGAAAACAGTAAACTCAGTGTTAAAATTGGATGTTATATATAATGAAATTATGATGTTACATGTGTGTATACATTTGTAAAAAATCAATAGACAAGACAAGAGAGGACATGACATAATATAGCAGACAGGTTGTACAAAAGATATGAACACCCTCATTATAAAAGTTTTCTTATGTCTCCGATAGCAACAGAATACGAATAAGAAATATACATTCTCAACAACTCATGTGAGCTTTAAAGTTAAATATAAGCATGGTGTGAAAGATGAAAATAGGCTCTCGTATTATTTGTTCGAAAAAAATCGGTACCATACATGGGTAGGTAAGAATGCACGGTATAATAGAAGTGTGTGCTCAACTAGAGTCAGCATTTGACCATGAAATACCAAAAACGCCCCTCAGAACCTTCTGGAAAAAAAATCAGGTATACTCAAGGATCAAAAATGTAATCTACTCTAAACTTAAGTAATATATATATATATATATATATATATATATATTGTTGTTATGCTATATGTTTTTTAGTTTTGGTCCAAAGGCAAAATGGTCATTTAAAAAAAAAACTAAGAGCTAGGCTGTTAACTTAGGTAATTATAAAAGTTTTATGAAACAGTGAAACAAGGTCCGAAAACTACAACCTGATTCTTTTAGGGACCAAAACCGAAAAAATCAACTAAACATAGGGACCAAATATGTAAATTACTAAAAATAAATGAAAAGACTTTTGTTTATACTGATTCCCCCCCCCCCCCTCTGTAACGCCCGTGTTTTTGGGCTTGCCATTTTTAGCAATGTAATAGTCTAGGTTAACCTTTGTAACCCCAATTTGAAATAATAAAAATGTATTATTTGTGAATTATGTGAATTATGTGATTTATGTGTGTATTCTTAATTATTATAATTTAATGAATTAAGAATAAAATAAGCGTCAAAAATTAAAGTGTGAGATAAGCCTGATATCTTTGCATAATGTTGTAGTGGTTGAAACAAGGATTCCGGTGATATAAGGAATGCCAAAATCCGAGTTATAACGAAGAAGTTATGACCTGTCGAAGTTTCGCGACAGAACCGGCACGACGCCGAGTGACGTAAAATATGAATTTAAGATAGACCGATATTTAGCCTTAGCGATCTAAACGAAAGTCGTAGATTTCGTTAAACCGAGAGTGTGCATAAAAGGAACGCCCAAATCTGACTTCGTATGAGGAAGTTATGATTTTCTGAAGTTTCGACTGGGCAGTATGCAGCCCGAATACTCGATTTGAGATCGAGCGGTTTTTAGCCGAAACAATCTAAATGAGAATCGAAGATCTCGTTGTTAGTAGCGAAACGATGAAAAGTTAGGCGAGAACGGACGTCAGACGAAGAAGTTATGAATTTATAACGAAGTTTTTCTGTCCCGGCCTTCTAAAAATAAATAATAAAAATAAAAGTCAAAGTTAGCCGACGGAGTCTAAACGAAAGTTGTAGAACGTAGTCTCACCTTCGCGTGAATATAAAGAACGTCGAAAACGGAGTTCGTATGAAGGAGATATGAATTTTTGAAGTTTATTAAATATTTAATATTTATTTTTAATTAAACCTCCGATATTATCCGAAGAGGAGTCAGTCGGTCTATCCGAAGTACGCCCCGCGTACTGCTGTACACCCCACGTACAGCGAAGGGTGACGAACCAGCACTCGAGTACTCCGGAGTCGTATGCAATGACGTAGAGGACCGATGACGTAAGCGCTGACGACAACCGAGGCGTACGCCCCGCGTACCCCGAAGTTACGCCCCGCGTACGTGCGAGGGTTCAGCACCTATAAAAGGGGATCCGAAGGCAGCTCTTTTCTTTTTACAATTTCTTCCTTCTCTCTAGTCTTTTGCCTCGTTTTGCGTGCCGTTTATACCCCGAAGCCCCGGTATTATTCCCGAGCCCCGAAGCAAGATCCGAAGCCCCGAGGATCCCGAAGAGCGTTATTTCCGAGCCGAATCCCTGCCCGCGAGGAGCCCGGTTTTTGTGAAAATCTTCCAGATCTACGGAGAGACACTACTTCTATAAGCCGTAGTGCTGTCGGATCATCTTCTGATCAAGTGAGTGTGTAGTTATTTTCATTCCAACGCAGTATTATGAAGTATTTAATATAAAATACATGCTACGTGTAAATATTTTGTGGTTATATGTGTGAATGTATATTCACTCTCTTCTACCTCATATATCTGATATATTATCTATGAAATACGTGTTATGTGTGTATGCCTCATCTGTTATGTGGAATATGTATTAATTAAAGCATGTTATACAGGTTTTTAAACAACGTATAAAAATGTATATTTTTATCTACTAATATGTTGGGTAGAACATGGGTAGACAATTGGTGTGAAATAAACAGATGAGAGGCCTCGGTGTTATTGGTGTTATTCTAGTCATTCAGCAGAGTATGGATGACGACCACAGACTATTCTAGACTGTCCTGTGGAACACTAGCAGGCTCATTACCTGTAGGTGTTGTGAACGACGTGTTCACCGGTGTACTCTATCCCCCACATGGTTGCCTTTAGGACACTTATTGTTGAGGAAGCCCCTCTGCAGTAATGTCCGTCCCGATAAAAATCCTGAAATAAGTTCCTTATAATAGACGTTATTTTTAGGAACGTAAAGTGAGGATAACGGGAATGGGTAATCGGGTTTATTGTGGATTGTTGAAATTAAATATAATTATTGTGGGTTGAAAACCCTATATGCTCACCAGGCTCCCAAGCCTGACCCACTCAGTTTATTTGTATTACAGGAAGTGGCGCAAGAGCTTAAGATGGGCGAATCATCAAGTTGTTTTTGTTTACAAGTCTGTATATGTATATATTTGTTGAACGACTTGTAATGTTATCGTTTATGCTTGATGATCTGTATCGGAACATGACATCCCGACTTTTGATTATGAAATGAAATCATATTTCTTTATGAAATGTTTTGATAAATATCTATTTTATCATGTTTTGTTTTTGGGAACAAATTCCGCATCTCTTTTAAAATCAAACGGATTTACTCTGAAAATGTTTAAAAAGCATAAATGAAATCGGTCTTTTCTGGTCGAGATTTTGGGGATGTCACAGTTGGTATCAGAGCATTAGTTTAAGCGAACTAGGAATTTGTAGGATTTCTAGACTTAAACTTAAGATGCTAAGTGGAGATTGTGAGATGTGTGTCTGATAAATTTTAGACACGAGCACTAGTTTATTTTAGGAAAGTTGCCTAAAATGTTTTTATGTGCTAAATGTTATATGTTGCCATATATGATATTGTTTGTTCGGATCTACGGTTTGTTGCCAACCGGATCTGAAGGTTTATGTGTTTAGGATTCTAAGCGTATGTATACGATATTAGAACTAGCATCTAATCGTTTGGAGTAATAAGGTGAAATTATTCGGTGTGTAGATCAAAAATGGTGAGAACAAGAAGCGGAGTTGGAAATGCTGATGAAAACAGGAATCAACCGCCTGTAAATCAACAAGTACCTGTCGTAGCTGCTGCACCTGAGCCGATAACAATGACTGGTGTACAAATGATGATTCAAATGATGTTGGATCGTCAAATGGAAGAAACAAGATGCCTGCTTAGGCAGAATCGTGAAGAACCGTCAATTCAAGCGGAAGAGCCCGAGGAGAATGGAGGGCAATCTGAAGGAGAAAACTTTAGTGGGATCATTGGTCAAGACGAACAACCAGTGGTTAGACGCAATAACCAGTATGGAGGAAATGATGGTCGTGGGTGCAAGTATAAGGATTTCATGGCATCCAAACCACCATGTCTATCCGGAAGCCCGACGTCGGTGCAAGTTATGGACTGGGTCTATGAAATGGAGACTATGTTTGAAAGTTGCGAATGTAGCAACAGGCAGAAGACCGCTCTTGCGATCCCTCTGCTAAAATCTGGCGTGTTGAGTTGGTGGAAGCTGTTAGTTGACTCTATGCCCAAGGGAGAAGCAAGCAAAATGTCTTGGGAAGACTTTGTGGAACAACTAAAAATGCAATACTGCTCCGAGCAGGACCTTCTGGAAATCAGTAATGAGTTTCAGAATTTGAAGAAAGGGAAATTGAGCGTTACTGAATACGCTGCAAGTTTCACAGAAAATATGAAGTTTATCCCATATTTGATGCCTACAGAACTCTCTAAGGTCAACAAGTTTGCCCTTAGACTACCAGCGGACTATGGTCCAATGGTTAAGCAAGCAACCACATTGAAAGCCGCCATCTGGGCTGCTAGAAATGTTGAGACCCAGATCAAGGAAAAGGGTCTGGAAAGGTCAGAGGTTGGTGAGAAGAGGAAAATCGATGGATTTTCAGGGTCCAGCAAGAAAAGTAAATTCTCGAAGTCTAGTTCGAAGGGAAGTGGAGGAAAGGTAGAGGCAAAATGGTGCGACAAGTGCAAGAAGAAGCATCATGGGAAGTGTGGCGGGGAAACCACATGCTTCAAATGTGGAAAGTTAGGGCATTATGCCAACGACTGCACCTTCACCAAGAATGTTTGTTATGGTTGTGGTGAGGAGGGGCACATCTCAAGGGATTGTCCGAAAAAGAAGGAAGCAGCAAGACCCAACATTCCGCCAAAGCCAAAGGCGAGAGCATTCCAGATGACACTGGAAGCTGCTAAAGATGAAGCTGATGTCGCTTCAGGTACCTTTCTCGTTAACAAATTGCCTGCCCAAATTTTATTTGATTCTGGAGCCAATTACTCCTTTATATCGCATGAATTTGGTAGAAAACTAGTTTTGCCTGTTGATAGACTAGATAATGCCTTATTAGTCGAAGTTGCTAGTGGCAAGTTTGTACCTGTTAGCCATCGTATGAAAAACATCTTAATTGATCTGAATGGGAATAAGTTCCACGAGGAATTATTGCCTATTGAACTTAACGGTTTCGACATCGTTTTGGGAATGGATTGGCTTAGCGCCAATGATGCTGAAATTTTATGCAAGAAGAAAATAGTGAAAGTGAACCCGCCTAGGAAGGAATCGTTTATGGTGTACGGAGATAAACGCAGAGTAAACTCTGGAATCATTTCTCTAATGAAAGCCATAAAATGTTTGACCAAGGGGTGTACATCATACTTAGCATTCGTGATCGACTCTAAGAAGGAAAAGAAGGTGATGCAAAATATTCCTGTTGTGTGTGATTATCCGGAAGTATTTCCCGAAGATCTTCCTGGATTACCACCCGATCGGCAAGTAGAATTTCGTATCGACTTGTTGCCCGGAACAACGCCAATTGCAAAAGCACCTTATCGATTAGCACCGACGGAGATGAAGGAGCTGATGATGCAACTTCAGGAGTTATTGGACAAAGGTTTCATTAGACCTAGTTCATCACCCTGGGGAGCTCCGGTGTTATTCGTAAAGAAGAAAGATGGAAGCATGAGGATGTGCATTGATTACCGAGAGCTGAATAAGGAAACAATAAAGAATAGATATCCGTTGCCGATGATCGATGACCTGTTTGATCAATTGCAAGGTTCGAGCTATTTCTCGAAGATCGACCAAAGGTCAGGATATCATCAGCTAAAGGTAAGAGAGCAGGATATAGAGAAGACTGCATTCAGAACGCGATATGGACACTATGAGTTCTTGGTTATGTCGTTTGGACTGACCAATGCTCCAGCAGCATTCATGAATTTAATGAACAGGGTTTGTAATCCGTTCCTTGATAAATTTGTGATAGTGTTCATCGATGACATTCTGATTTATTCGAAAAGCCAAGAAGAGCATGGCAGACACTTGCGAGAAGTGTTGGAAGTCTTGAAGAAGGAGAAGTTGTATGCGAAGTTCTCCAAATGTGATTTTTGGATTCGTGAAGTCCAATTCTTGGGTCACGTGGTCAACCAAGAAGGGATAATGGTTGATCCAGCGAAGATCGAAGCTGTGATGAAATGGGAACAACCGAAAAGTCCCACGGAGATCCGAAGCTTTTAAGGATTAGCCGGATATTACCAAAGATTTATCCAAGGCTTTTCTTCGATCGCTAGTCCATTAACAGCTTTGACCCACAAAGGAGCTACTTATGCTTGGAATGATAAACATAAAGAAGCATTCGAGAAGCTAAAGAAGAAACTATGCGAGGCACCGATACTTTCTCTACCCGATGGAGTTGAAGACTTCGCTGTTTATAGCGATGCGTATGGGGTTGGATTGGGTTGCTTTTTGACCCAAAGGGATAAGGTGATCGCATATGCGTCTCGACAGCTGAAAGAGCACGAAAAGAACTACCCGACTCATGATTTGGAGTTGGCAGCGGTAGTTTTCGCTCTGAAAATATGGAGGCATTACCTCTATGGCACGAAGTACAAACTTTTCACTGATCATAAGAGTCTCCAATATCTCTTTAGTCAGAAAGAATTGAATATGAGGCAACGACGCTGGATGGAATTACTTAAAGACTACGACTATGATATACTTTACCACCCCGGTAAAGCCAATATTGTTGCTGATGCTCTCAGTCGGAAATTTAATCTTGAAAGGAGAAGGCCAAGAGCGTTGAGAATTAAAGTTGTCTTGACTATTTTGGAAAATATAAAGAAAAGCTCAAAGCGAAGCTTCTGAGAAGAATGACCGAAAGGAGGAACGTTTGGGCAAAACGTTCGTGTTCGGTGTAAACAGTCACGGACTGAAGGTGTTCCAAGATCGGATTTGGATACCTAAGACAGGAGGAGTCAGAGATCTTCTGATGGAAGAAGCTCACAAAACCATGTACTCGATTCATCCTGGTAGCACAAAAATGTATAGGGACCTAAAACCCTATTATTGGTGGCCGACGATGAAGCTCGACATTGCGAAGTATGTGGCCGAGTTTGTGACTTGTGCAAGAGTCAAGGCACAACATCAGAAACCATACGGGAGTTTAGAACCAATACCTATGCCTATGGGTAAGAGGGAAGACATTGTTATGGATTTGGTCACTAAACTACCCAGAACAAAAAGTGTTCATGACATGATTTGGGTGGTCGTTGATCGATTCACTAAGAGTGCGCATTTCATAGCATCCAACGAGAAATGGTATATGGAAAAGCTTGCGAATTCTTACCTGAAGGAAATTGTGAGGCTTCACGGTATTCCGCTAACGATTGTGTCGGATCGTGATAGTCGTTTCACCTCACGATTTTGGAAAAGTCTACAAGAGGAATTGGGTACCAAGTTGTGTTTAAGTACAACTTAACATCCGCAGACTGATGGTCAGAGCGAAAGAACGATACAAACACTTGAAGATATGCTGAGAGCGTGTACCTTGGAATTCCTAGGTAATTGGGATGAACATTTACCTTTGGTAGAATTTTCCTATAATAATAGTTTTCACTCGAGCATAAAGATGGCACCTTATCAAGCATTGTATGGACAGAAGTGTCGTACGCCGTCTTGTTGGCTTGAGGCTGGGGAAAAGCAGTTTATGGGACCGGAGATAGTCCATCAAACTGCTGAAAAGTTGATAATAATTAGGGAAAGAATGTTAGCAGCTCAGGACCGTCAAAAGAGCTACGCTGACAAAAAGCGAAGACCGATGACTTTTGAAGTTGGAGATTCGGTTTTGCTTAAAGTCTCGCCGTGGAAGGGACTTATAAGATTTGGTAAAAGGGGAAAGTTAAGCCCAAGGTTTATTGGACCGTTTAAAGTTCTTCAGAGGATTGGGAACCAAGCTTACAAGCTCGAACTACCCGAAGAATTGAATGGAATTCATAACACTTTTCATGTGTGTTACTTGAGGAAGCTCACAGGAAAAGTTCCCGACATAATTCCACTTTCGGAGTTGAGGATCGATGAGAACAAAAGGTTGATTGAGGAACCGGAGGCAATCATTGACCGAAAGACTAAGAAATTGCGACGTAAGATGGTTGAGTTAGTGCTTGTCCGATGGAAACACACGAATGGGCCGAATCTCACCTGGGAGACGGAGAGTGACATGATGAGTCGCTATCCGCATTTGTTTGCTGGTGTGTGATTCTGGGGACGAAATCATTCTAAGGTGGAGAGAATTGTAACGCCCGTGTTTTTGGGCTTGCCATTTTTAGCAATGTAATAGTCTAGGTTAACCTTTGTAACCCCAATTTGAAATAATAAAAATGTATTATTTGTGAATTATGTGAATTATGTGTTTTATGTGTGTATTCTTAATTATTATAATTTAATGAATTAAGAATAAAATAAGCGTCAAAAATTAAAGTGTGAGATAAGCCTGATATCTTTGCATAATGTTGTAGTGGTTGAAACAAGGATTTCGGTGATATAAGGAATGCCAAAATCCGAGTTATAACGAAGAAGTTATGACCTGTCGAAGTTTCGCGACAGAACCGGCACGACGCCGAGTGACGTAAAATATGAATTTAAGATAGACCGATATTTAGCCTTAGCGATCTAAACGAAAGTCGTAGATTTCGTTAAACCGAGAGTGTGCATAAAAGGAACGCCCAAATCTGACTTCGTATGAGGAAGTTATGATTTTCTGAAGTTTCGACTGGGCAGTATGCAGCCCGAATACTCGATTTGAGATCGAGCGGTTTTTAGCCGAAACAATCTAAATGAGAATCGAAGATCTCGTTGTTAGTAGCGAAACGATGAAAAGTTAGGCGAGAACGGACGTCAGACGAAGAAGTTATGAATTTATAACGAAGTTTTTCTGTCCCGGCCTTCTAAAAATAAATAATAAAAATAAAAGTCAAAGTTAGCCGACGGAGTCTAAACGAAAGTTGTAGAACGTAGTCTCACCTTCGCGTGAATATAAAGAACGTCGAAAACGGAGTTCGTATGAAGGAGATATGAATTTATGAAGTTTATTAAATATTTAATATTTATTTTTAATTAAACCTCCGATATTATCCGAAGAGGAGTCAGTCGGTCTATCCGAAGTACGCCCCGCGTACTGCTGTACGCCCCGCGTACAGCGAAGGGTGACGAACCAGCACTCGAGTACTCCGGAGTCGTATGCAATGACGTAGAGGACCGATGACGTAAGCGCTGACGACAACCGAGGCGTACGCCCCGCGTACCCCGAAGTTACGCCCCGCGTACGTGCGAGGGTTCAGCACCTATAAAAGGGGATCCGAAGGCAGCTCTTTTCTTTTTACAATTTCTTCCTTCTCTCTAGTCTTTTGCCTCGTTTTGCGTGCCGTTTATACCCCGAAGCCCCGGTATTATTCCCGAGCCCCGAAGCAAGATCCGAAGCCCCGAGGATCCCGAAGAGCGTTATTTCCGAGCCGAATCCCTGCCCGCGAGGAGCCCGGTTTTTGTGAAGATCTTCCAGATCTACGGAGAGACACTACTTCTATAAGCCGTAGTGCTGTCGGATCATCTTCTGATCAAGTGAGTGTGTAGTTATTTTCATTCCAACGCAGTATTATGAAGTATTTAATATAAAATACATGCTACGTGTAAATATTTTGTGGTTATATGTGTGAATGTATATTCACTCTCTTCTACCTCATATATCTGATATATTATCTATGAAATACGTGTTATGTGTGTATGCCTCATCTGTTATGTGGAATATGTATTGATTAAAGCATGCTATACAGGTTTTTAAACAATGTATAAAAATGTATATTTTTATCTACTAATATGTTGGGTAGAACATGGGTAGACAATTGGTGTGAAATAAACAGATGAGAGGCCTCGGTGTTATTGGTGTTATTCTAGTCATTCAGCAGAGTATGGATGACGACCACAGACTATTCTAGACTGTCCTGTGGAACACTAGCAGGCTCATTACCTGTAGGTGTTGTGAACGACGTGTTCACCGGTGTACTCTATCCCCCACATGGTTGCCTTTAGGACACTTATTGTTGAGGAAGCCCCTCTGCAGTAATGTCCGTCCCGATGAAAATCCTGAAATAAGTTCCTTATAATAGACGTTATTTTTAGGAACGTAAAGTGAGGATAACGGGAATGGGTAATCGGGTTTATTGTGGATTGTTGAAATTAAATATAATTATTGTGGGTTGAAAACCCTATATGCTCACCAGGCTCCCAAGCCTGACCCACTCAGTTTATTTGTATTACAGGAAGTGGCGCAAGAGCTTAAGATGGGCGAATCATCAAGTTGTTTTTGTTTACAAGTCTGTATATGTATATATTTGTTGAACGACTTGTAATGTTATCGTTTATGCTTTATGATCTGTATCGGAACATGACATCCCGACTTTTGATTATGAAATGAAATCATATTTCTTTATGAAATGTTTTGATAAATATCTATTTTATCATGTTTTGTTTTTGGGAACAAATTCCGCATCTCTTTTAAAATCAAACGGATTTACTCTGAAAATGTTTAAAAAGCATAAATGAAATCGGTCTTTTCTGGCCGAGATTTTGGGGATGTCACACCCTCCCCTCCACAGTTTTGAGGTCATGGTGGTGGATTGAGCTTCATCGCTTCTGCCTCTAATTTGCTCGTTGCTTTATAGTAAGGAATGTTCTTTACTACCACTGTATCATTTCTTACACGTTCAGGATCCATTGATATAATCTCTGTTGTATTTCAAATTCAATAACAAAACTATAATTTATTAATTTCTCATTGAAGTTAATAAATTAGAAATTTATCTCACTTCCTGTTCATCCAAGTTTTCTCATTGCTATAGCATCACGAAGTTGATCATATCACATATTTTTCTAAATAAGAAACACTAATATCAACAAAAGAAGCTATTTAATTTCGTAATAAAGTTGAATTAAAAAATAAGTAAATAAATAAATAAGAAGAAGAAGAACCTTGTATTACCACCATATTTTATGTTTGGCCTCATCATCATATTTAAATCCTCCCATAATTTGAGGCATTGTGATTAACCAAAATGCAACAATGTTTGGATCTTTCATGCTATCAATAATATGCTGAAACACAAAAACAGGTGTTTTGAAGTTTTGAAGTGAAATAATTGTTACAAGAGGAAAATGGGTAGAATCGTAATTGGCATTTACCTTATAAGAGTTTTTTGTTTTTTTCATTATGTTGTAAGCTTTGCATGGAGGCTCGATAATCTGCAAAGTAAATAAAACTAAGGGGGTGATTCTTTTTTCCTTCATTAAACTATGTAGTGAATGACTATATGGATAAAGTGTTCTATACATAAAGATTGTAGGTTAAGATGGAAAATAAAACGCAATGGATTATGAGAAATCACAAAAAATAAGAACCAAACCTAGGAACCAACATCGAACAAAAACCCTACTTTCTTTACTTTAAAAAAATCAACGTACCTGCACATACTCAAAACCGTAGAACGAATTTCACAAAAAAAATGTTTTTCATAAAAAAAAAAAAGAGCCTGAAGAAAAAAGATGGTGGTAAACCGAAGAAGGCATATCAAAATCCACACACAAAAATAAATAAATAAATAAATAAATAACAAAAAAACGAAGATATAAACATAAATAATAGACCTGATAAATGATTTATGTCATATTATCCTTAAAATAAAACGAAGCCATCAATGAATCTTAACATTGTCGATGATAGTGACAATAACTCAAATTAAGGAAAAAAAAACTTGATATTAGAGATGAAGTAGAGGTAGATGATTAGCTTCGTTGCAGATTTATTGGTTATAGTTTCTTTATATTTAATATTATGGGGGGGGGGGGGGGGGGGAGGGGGGTTTATGTGGTTCATTTTAAAGGAACATAAATAAGTTGCTATTTTTTGAAATAAACAGTTATATTTCGCAATATAGACATAAAATAACAATGTATTTTGAAAGTACATTGTCAAATGTTGGATTATACTTGTGTAGACCCATTTTCACACATGGTTGGCTATATATAGTTGTTTTCCGTGTCACAAGTAAAAAATGTTTGAAGGTACTTATATGTGACAAGCAAGGTCATTGAACTAATTAAACAAAAAAGTTGTATATAAAGAGGTCCTTCAATGCTATATATATTTACCGATTTTAGTGTAATTTCTACACATTTCAATAATACCAGTAACCCTGCTTTTTTATAATTATTATGTGATGTCTATATAAATTTGTATTTTATTTATGTGTTCCATGCGTTTAATGCGGGTCATAATCTAGTTCTAAATGTAACACATGATTCAGGTATTTGATCTTTTATGCTTTTATGGAACATCCCAAAAATACGGTCCAAAATTTTCGTTTTTAAATCGTTATTAGAACCATAAATATCATCACCATAGTATAAAATCATAAACCATGTATCTCAAAATATCGTAATATCTGTTAACATATCAAAATCTCATGCCAAATATCAGAGTAAATCTCTCATGCTAGAAAATTATGGTGTGTGTCATGCGATCACCCCGAGCTCTTTCCCTTGCTAGTTGAAGTACTTGAAACCAAACTGAAAACTGTAAGCACGAAACTTAGCGAGCTCCTCTAAACCACCACATACCATACACATATATCATATAACAGATAACACAAATATAGGATACCGCCCAACTGCAATGGAACGAACCTGACATCGGCTTACCCGGTATCAGACTCATGTCCGGCATCGGGCTCACCCCGGCATCAGACTATGTCTGGCATAAGGCTCACCCCGACATCAGGCTTACCCCGTCACATACACAACATATCATATATCATAAACACATAACATAAGCATATAACATACATCGGGCTTACCTCGGCATCGGACCGAAGCCCGGAACATATAACAGATATCATATAAACTAACATGCATCGGGCTTTCCTCGGCATCGGGCTCACCCCGGAACACATGACACATAACATATACACTAACACACTTCGGGTTTGCCCCAGGACACATAATGCATAACATGCATGAATTACAAAGACATCAAGCATACATATACTCTTCTCGGGACCGCCCCGGCATCAGACCTTAGTCCGGAACTACTAACAACTAAACGGTCCGGCATTGTGGCCTTAGACCTATTCATACTGAAAGAGGACTCACCTCTCAAAATGGATGTTGAACTCATGTGTGAGGTATCGTTGTTAGTTGCTCCTACGACTCCCCGGCTAGCTCTATACAATATTACTTAGTCAGAAAACTAAAAATGTATCTAAGGGTAAAATTACCATTTTACCCACAGTCAAAGTTCATACTCTAGTCAAAGTCAACATTATGGGTTGACCAACTCGTCAAGTCAACCTTCCACTCGACGAGTTCTATAACTCAGAAAGCCTGGAATCACGACTCAACTCGCCGAGTCGCTCCACCGACTCGTCGAGTCTTATCGAGCTGCTCAGTCGCGACTTGGCTAATCCACTCGTCGAGTCCCTCTAAAGACTCGTCAAGTTACATGATATTATGCATTTTGTTTGTGTGATATATATGCTATATTTTGTGTTTTACTGAGATAGGATCGAAGGGTCCAAACCGTGTTATGGGACCAGAGGGTTTCCACTGAGACAGGACCGGAGGGTCCAAACCGAGTTGTGGGACTGAAGGGTTTCCACTGAGACATGAACAGAGGGTCCAAACCGAGCTGTGAAATCGGAGGGTCCTCATTGAGACACATGACCGGAGGGTCCACACCGAGACGCATGAGATCGGATGGTCCATGCCGAGTTATAGCCACGAGAGGCTTATTATTTGTGTATGTGGTATTTTGGGGAACCCACTAAGCTTCGTGCTTACCGTGTTATGTGATATGTGTTTTAGGTTTTTCTCATGATCACGGGAAGGCGTCGACTTGATTGTACACACAAGAGAAAAAGTTATGTTTTGAGGACCTTAGATTATTAATCAAACAATTATCGAGTTGCGTTTTGTAAATTAAATAACTGGGATTTTTGTGAAATGTGTTATGAGAACTATGTGATTTTAAAATGAAAATTTTGTTTGAAAATATACAGTGTTACAATTATAATAGTATAAAGGTTGAATTTTAACTTTAAAATCCTAGGGTTTGGAATTAAATGTTTCATTAGTGAGACTTTACAAATTCCAAAACTTGAGGGCAAGTTTTGAAACTCTTGAAAACTCTTCATTTCCATAACTTATGAGTTTAATCTTATTTTAATGGGTGGGACTTTTCATGTTCCATAACTTAAGGACAATTTATGGAACTCATTAAAACATTTAGATCAATTCCAACAAATATCATATAATTCATGATTGATCTAACTAAACTCATGAGGCATGATAATATCAAATCAACAATTTACAAGTAACTTTGTTTATCATATAACCAACAATTATCTTAAAACTTTGACATTTATCTTTTAATTGGATGAGGATCATCATTACCAAATAAGAAATTACGATTTTTATGATACAAAACAGTTTGTGGTAATGATCCTAATCC
Source organism: Lactuca sativa (assembly GCF_002870075.4). Classification (NCBI taxonomy): domain Eukaryota; kingdom Viridiplantae; phylum Streptophyta; class Magnoliopsida; order Asterales; family Asteraceae; genus Lactuca; species Lactuca sativa. Next base: position 233,239,789 of record NC_056624.2, read on the forward strand.
AATTCTAGCCAAAAACTCGAAATTCTGCAAACAGAAGCCTTTACTCGACGAGTACATGAACTGGACTCATCGAGTTGCCCTTTTAGTGAGTGAACTCATTGAGTTAGAACATGGGACTCAACGAGTTCATCAGTCAGAGGCCATAAAATCGATTTTTTCAGCTTTGAAAAATAACCAAGCATCAAATATAATAGAAAACAATCCTAGTCTCTGATACCACTGTTAGGTTTTAAGCACTATAACACTCCTATGGTGCACATGCAACCCTAGATGCATTGAATCTATGTTTTCTCTAATTATACATGCAATTTCAATTTTCCAAAGCATACACCCTAACTAGCATGCAACAGAGGATATACAACATAAAAACCAAGTTAGATGAATACCTCTTGATGTAGTTTGTAGTTCTTGGCCTTAGAAAGCTTTAGCACCTCTAGTTGCCTCTAATGTGTCACAAACACCAACTGCAAAAGGAGGCTTGAGATAGTAGGCTAGTTAGCTCAAAATTGGTTATCACTATCTTATAATGAATGGGCAACCGATTTTGGGGCTAGGGGGTTGCTTTTATAGTGTAACAAAGGCTAGGGTTTCATCCATGCAAACCCTAATGCACCATGACCCTTCATATTTCTTAGGCTCCATGTGTTAAACCTCCATGGACTATCATATTGGTTTAGCTCATCCTAATCAACCATGGATCATTGGCCCACACTATAAGAATCAATGATTTACTTAATCAGTCCTCGTATATTTAATCATTCTCTTTTGATCACTAAATTAGTTTCAAATTAATTCTTGATCAATACTAATTATAATATATTAATAAATCACAAATAACCTTTATCTCAAAAGTCCATCCTATCAAATTGCTCTGGTGAAGGCAACACAAAAGGACCATGCTACTATCGGGTCAAGTACATACCATTTATAGTTATGGGATTAGATACCTAATCCAATAATATATTGAGGAAATCACTAAGCTTTGTGCTTATGGTTTCATATTTATGGTTTTAGGTACTTTCGGTTCAAAAGGGAAGAGCTCAACGTGACTGCATAACATCCCCCTGAGGTTTCTGCATTGGCAATTAATGATAATACTTTGATGTTTAAATAATATATTCATTTTGATCGGTTATGGAACAACTCGTTGTATGATTATTTGTTTTAAAAAAATGAAAATTTTACCTTGGATTTTCGGGACGTTACAAGTTGGTATCAGAGCCTTGGTTTGATGGATTCGGGCACACTTTCGGGTATGTTTGAACTCAAATTGAGGAATTCGTTATCTTTTGAATGAAAATAAGTTTCTGAAAAGATTTTTCTAAATAAAATAAGTTTTTGAAAAGACTTTTATAAAGAAAAGGGGGTGTGATGCGTGCAATCAGTCAAGCTCAAGTAAGTGATTCCTATAATACCCATACATGTTGATATGATATATTATATGAATGTTTGCATGCAAGGATGAGGCTAGGGATACTTTCAGGAATTGCATGCTAGATTGGCCCGATATGTGATGCCTTGTAGCCTAGGAAGCATTGGACATTATTCTAGATTTGGAATCTGTATTGGTAGAATTGATTGCTAAGTGTATGCTTTAAAAATTGTATACGATTGGGATCATATAGCCCTATAATGACTGATTTCGCCTCATTTCTTGTTCATTGTTTGGTTGTGGTCTTAGTGTAACACCCCGTTCCTAAACGTATTTATGTATGAGTCCCTGAGATTTAAGAGAAAGGGTAATGTTGGTCCTTTTATGGGAAAAGTGGAAAGGGAAGACCATGCATGAAAAAGGGATCATGTTGGGTACGCCCAACGTAGTGGAGGAAGAAACGCGGGTGTTTGAGTGAGTACGCCCATCGTACTAGAATTACGCCCAACGTACTCTCAGAATCCCCAAAACCCTAATTTAAAGGCAACCACTATATAAAGAACATAAAGGCTTCCTCCTTAGCCTCCATAATCACTCTCTTAACCTCAGAAACCCTAAGATAGCCGTCCCACCCCCTTGATTGGGTGTGTTTGGTCTTGAAAAGCTTGGATTAGCAAAGGAGAGCATAAAGGAAGAAAGGAGAAGTTGTCAAAGAAGGAGAGGAACGGCTGGAGCTTATAGATCTGGGAAGACATCATCCTTTGGAGCCTATTTGAGGTAAAAAGCTTCTTGCTTGACATTCATATTGGGTAGATCTATGTGTTGTGAAGCTTTGACACCATTCTTGTCCCAAAAGTCCTCATCTTGTTGCCTGTTTCGAGTTGGTCAAGATTATCTGTCCTTTCAGACCTTAGGAGAGGTCTTGAGTGAGAAAAATGAGGTCCCAAGGGTTGTGGTTGTTCCATGTGTGAGATATGTGGGTCTTAATGGATTAAGACCTTGGATTAAGAGCTTTATGGACATCCCAAGTGATAAAGTTTGAGACTTTATGAATCTTAGGCATATTTGGCCTAAGGATCTGAAGTTTGGGCTTAAGAGCTTAAACCATTAAGACGTTATGTGATGTTGTTGAGCAGTAAGGTTACGCCCCGCGTAACCTATGAGTACGCCCAACGTAGCGGACCAGTGTCCCGATCCCTTATTGCGAGCATTGTTGTACGCCCAGCGTACCAAGAAGGGTACGCTCAACGTACCCCACCTGTAGCATTTTCAATTTGGGCCTTATAGTTTGGGCTGTTATTGGGCTGCTGGATTTTGTGCCGTGACTGGAAATTATGGACAGAGTATTGTGGGCCCATTGGTTGTTATGGATCATGAGTTTAGGCCCATTTGGTGGGGTGGGCCTAATTTAGTAAATTGGGCCAATAGTGAGCTTTGCTTTGGACTCCTGGACTTTGGACCATTGGTGGGCTTGGGAGCTTACCTAGTGTTGGGTCAGATTGAGTTAAGGGTAAAATGGTCAATTTACCCTTGGAAGGGTATTGTGCTTAGCCTAATGATTATTTGTGCTATGTTGGCTAGTTCGGGATTTTCGGTGAGTCGGTGATTCGAGAATCTGCTTCTTCAGTTCAGAGTTTCGGCAGTGCGAGGTGAGTTATCCTCACTATATCAATAGGGTCTAAGGCACCAAGGTCGGCCCTTTATCGGATTGAGATCCGGGTATTTGTTGTTATGTTATTGCTTTGATATGTTTGCATCCTGGTAGCTAGGATGGTATATGTTAGAGACCTGGTTAAGGTCGGTATCCTGTTATGTAGAGTGGTGCTATGCTAGTGATCGGTTAGGTCGGTATCTTGGTTAGGATGATGATATGTTATGTGATCTGCTAGATCGGCTTGTTGACTGTGAATTGTTATATGATTGTATGTTTATGTGCACATGGTTACTGGACTGGGGTTGGGTTGAGGCGGGTCATGCTTTGTGCTGTAGGCCAAGATACCCAGGGCGGACCGGTTGTCCCGAAGGCCCAGCGAGCGGTTCGGATATGCTGTAGGCCCCAAGAGGGCGGACCAGACGTACCGAGGCTCGGAGAGTGGACCAGGCCGATTGAAGGCTCGGTGCGGGCGGGCCAGTCATACTGTAGACTCAGAGAGTGGACCAGGTGGATTGAAGGCCTGGAGCGAGCGGACCAATCACACTGCAGACTCGATGTATATGGCTAGACTCGGAGGGTGGACCAGGTGGACTGTTGGCCTGTACGGCGGACCAGTCACACAGTAAACCCGAAGTGCATGGCTGTTCTGTGATCGGATATGATATGGCATGTTATGCGTGTATGGTATATGTGGTTGGTATTTTGGGGGATATCTCACTAAGCTTTCGGGCTTACAGTTGTGGTTTTATGTTTTTCAGGTTCTTCAGGAGACTATGGCAAGGCGAAGACGTGATCGTACCGCTCCTCATGTTTATGTTGTGATGTGATTCTGGGAATACTCCGAATTAATTGTATTGAAAACCTTTTTGTAATAATTTAATGAAATCGGGTTGTTTTCGAAAAGTTAAAATTGGTTGCATTTTTATGGTCGTTACACTTAGGGTAGATTCTTTTATTCGACAATCTATTTGATCATATATTGTATATAATTTTCATGCATAAGGCAACCAACGATGAGATGGGAAGTTCCTAGCATAGTTAGTAGTAAGTGAGCTTGGGGATGTCCTTTGTTTGTTCTGTGGCTTGGAGAGTTACTACATGAATGTTGCTTGCTTTGTGCTTTGTAGAACTCTTAATGATTTGAGTTAACTTTTAAGTGAATATATTAAGTCACTTGTTGCAAAGGTTAAATAATCTCAGAGTGACGGATTAGACTATATTGCACAATTCTCGTTTAATTCTAATCGTTGAAGGGTCGAGTCTGTTACTCGAAGGATTATCTAGGCTTTATGGCATGTGACTGTATTCATGAAGTAGTTAACCGACATTATTGAGAGTTCTTCAGCAGCTGATGGCAGGGTAAGGTCGGTACCTAAGAGAGTCTAGAAGTGCGTTAGCAGGCTTGGTTGCGCTGTTTAGTAGGTACTTGGAGTACTGAATTGAGTAGTTACCTAGAGAATTTGAAACGATCCTTGAGGAAAGTACAGATAGGCGTGGAAGGTAGTATTGGACCCGCACTACTGAAAACACAGGATCTGTACTTGAATCGAGGAAAAATTTTGGCGATTCTAAGGAGCAGATTGAGGGTAGATTGTATGTTTTGGCACCATGGTTCATAACAATGTGTTCCCGTCTTATTTGTTTTATTGGTTATGGTTGTTCAGGCTGAGGATGAGTATGGTGGTTGTTTGGGCCTTATTTGGTTTACACCAAAAGTTCTATCATCCCACTAATTAAAGGTGTACTTCAGACGTACCGTACTCCTCTAGACATACTGTTATTTTATCAGATGTATTCTAAAGGCAAGGTACCACTTTATAGGTATTACTTTACGATATCTTCCAATATGTATCATTCACTATCATAAGCCTCCTTATTTCTTTCATTTGCTCAGTCTAGCATGGTTCACATCATTACCTGAACTTCTTCCAATGTGATAGGTTCGGGTACAGGTGCAATGACCGGTGCATGGCCCATCACATGTTTATGCTCAGGTTGTCGTCTTCTGTTGATATTTCCTAGTCCGCTACGAGTCTTCACCATGACGTTTTGTACACTGAAGCAGGCGTTCAGTATATCGAGACGAGGATATAGATAGAGAAGGTTTAGATGTGTAATCCTCTTTATTACTCTGAAAAGTTACATGCCAGTTCTAATACCGTAATTAAACGTTTAGAAACTTGAACACATAAAATTTCTAGATTTGGTCGACAATAGGCATACATCCGATCAAACAATAGCATCATAAAGCATATAAGACATCTTATAGTATAAATTATTTAGCACATAAAAGCAATTTAGGCATCTTCCCTAAATAAGCTAGTACTCGTGTCTATTTAGGCGTATTTCCTAAATATAACAAACACTCATATCACAATTATTACTTAACATTCTAAGTTTAAGTCTACAAATTTTCTAGTTCGCTTAAACTAATGCTCTGATACCAACTGTGACATCCCCAATTTCACGATCAGAAAAGACCGGTTCGTTTATGCTTATTTAAAAGTCAAAGTATTTTTTTTGAGGAATAACATTGCGAAATTTGTTCCCAAAAACATGATAATGTTATTATCAAAACATTTTCGAAGAAATGTATTTTTATTTATATTAAAACATTAGGATGTCATCGTCAATACAGAAAATAAGCATAACGAAATATTACAAGCCTGGTGAGTACATATGAATTTCAATCCCACAATGTGATAATAATATATATATCTCAAACCTGCAAAACCAACTATTATCATTAACACAAATATATCATATCTCTAAAATAATTTATCTCATCCCATCGATTCAACTACCACCTCATCTTACCTACCCCACTTTATTTAAATAAATTAAAAAATCAAGGACAAAATAGTTTTTTTAGGTAAGACAGGGACCAAACGTGCAACAAAAACAGAACGTAAGGACCTTCCGAGTAAAAAATAAATAAATTAGAGACCAAACGTACAAATTATCTCAAACCATAAAGACTATTTGTGTAATTTACTCTATTTAATAATACCAAGAGTCTTTGATTATCGATCTTGAATCTTAATCTTAATCTTAATGTTAATCTTTAGTTCCCATGTAATCACAAAATCCTAAAATATATCTTATAAAAGTGAGATTTGAAACTTTTTGTTTATCTTTATCGGGCTTATCAAACTTTCCTATTTTCATGCTTTTGCCACATAAAAATGGCAAATGACACAAGTAGGCCTTCTACTCAATATGTGAAATAAATATATCAAACAAATCACTTGATTTTTTTCCAATTAAATTAATATTGAAAAAGTCCCAAATATTATTTTACATTCAAGAATAACATTTATTAAATAGAATACAAATTTTAGGATGTTATAAACTTAGTCTACTATATGAGTCGTATTAATTATATATAGATATCAAATGAAAGCTGAAAAATCAATATGTTCGTATTACCTTTGATATTGGGATATAATTATAATTAGTATATCTTAAAATATTATAAATAAAACATGTATTTTTATTAAAGAATTGGTTTGAAATCATGACATGTTGTAACGCCCGTAGATCAGGGCTAGTCAATTTAGAGACGATAGGCGTCAAAAATGAATTTTTGATGAAAGATTAATTAGAATGAATAATCTTAACTAAGTTGTAGTATATGTTACAAGGATTCCGTACATATAAAGAACGCCGAAATCCGAGTTATAACGAAGAAGTTATGACCTGTCGAAGTTTCGCGACAGAACCGGCACGACACAGCGCGACGTAAAAAAAAGTGAATTTACGTTCGAGCGATATTTAGCCTTAGCAATCTAAATGAAAGTCGTAGAATACGTTAAACCGTGAGCGTGCATAAAAAGAACGTCCAAATCTGACTTCGTATGAGGAAGTTATGATTTTTCTAAGTTTCGACTTAGCGGTATGCAGCCCGAATGCTCGATTTGAGACCGAGCAGTTTTTAGCCAAAACAATCTAAATGAGAATTGAAGATCTCATTAATTGTAGTAAAACAATAAAAAGATAGGCGAAAACGGACGTCGGATGAAGAAGTTATGATTTTATAACGGAGTTTTCCTGTCCCGGCCTACTAAAAATAAATAATAAAAATAAAGTCAAAATTAGCCGACGGAGTCTAAACGAAAGTTGTAGATAGTAGTCTCACCTACGCGTGGATATAAAGAACGTCGAAAACGGAGTTCGTATGAGGAAGATATGAATTTTTGAAGTTTATTAAATATTTACGAAATTAAATTTAAATATAAATTTTCGATATTATCCAAGGGAGGAGTCACCGGGCTTATCCAGGTTACACCCCGCGTAACCTAAGAGTACGCCCCGCGTAAATCGCAGATCCAGACCCTATAAAAGGGAGTCGAGTGCAGCCGATTCAATTGCTCATTTCTCTTCTTCCTCTTGCGTTTTTGCATCGTTTTTCGTGCAAGAATTATCCCGAAGCCCTGGTATCATTCCCGAGCCACGAAGCAAGTCCCGAGGCCCCGAAGATCCCGAGAAGTGCGATTCCCGAGCCGAAGCTCTGCCCGCGAAAAGTTCGATTTTTGTGGAGATGTTCCAGATCTACCGAAGAATACTACTTCTGCAAGTCGTAGTGCTGTCCGATCATCTTCTGATCAAGTGAGTGTATACTACCTTTCATAAACACGATAATAATACAAGTATGGGTTGAGTGTATTAAGTATATTGTTGTTTATACGTGTGAGCGTGTAGTTACTTTCTTCTAACACATAAATATGAAGTATTTGCTATGAAATACGTGCTATGTGTTTATATGTTATTTGTCTATTTGAGATGGGCATGGAAATTGGAGTTTTATACAGGTGTTAAATGATTTAAACTGTGTAAGTATTTATATCTACAAAATTGTTGGGTAGAACATAGGTAGATGGAATAGTTGGTGACTATAAAGTTAGCGCCTATTGTATAAACTTGGCGACGATGTGACTTCGTGCCTATTTGATGAACCTTGGCGACTATGGAGTTAGAGCCTATTGTTGAGTAAACCTTGGCGACTATGGAGTTAGCGCTTGTTGATTAAACCTTGGTGACTATGGATTTAGCGCCTATTGTTAAGTGAACCTTGGTGACTATGGAGTTAGCGCCTATTGTTGAGTAAACCTTGGGACTATGGAGTTAGCGCTTGTTGAGTAAACCTTGGCGACTATGGAGTTAGCGCTTGTTAAGTGAACCTTGGTGACTATGGAGTTAGCGCCTGATAACTATGGATTTAGTACTTGATAAATAAACTTTGGTAGCAATGGAATTCGTGCCAATTCCTTACGAATAAATGAATGAAGGATAGTTGGTTCTTAGGGTAAAACTTTAAGAAGATAATGGGGATGGGTAATTGGGTTGATTGTTTGTTGATTAAATATAATAATTATATTATTGTGGGTTGAAAACCCTATATGCTCACCAGGCTTCCAAGCCTGACCCACTCAGTTTTCTTTTCATTACAGGTAATGGCACAAGGGTATAAGTTGGTGGACTTGACGAGAGATTTTGGGATTATAGATCAGTAGTTATAAATAACTATTGTAAGATCTATTTTATATTGTTTATGCTTTTGGTCTGTAACGAACATGACATCCCAAGGTTTTATTATTTAATAAAAATACATTCTTTTCGAGAAATGTTTTGATAAATGGTTATCATATTTTATTTTGGGAACAAATTCCGCAACCGTTATCTTTAAAAGATTACTCTGATTTTATAAAACAAAGCATAAACAAAATCGGTCTTTTCTGGCCGTGAAAATGGGGATGTCACAGTTGGTATCAGAGCATTAGTTTAAGCGAACTAGGAATTTGTAGGAAATTTCTAGACTTAAACTTAGAATACTAAGTAATGATTGTGAGGAGTGTGTCTAAAATATGTTAGGTAGTACACCTAAATTGACACGAGCACTAGTTTATTTTAGGAATGATGCCTAAAATGCTTTTATATGTTAAATGTTTTGTGTGATAGCTATATTGGTGCTATTATTTGTTTGGATCTATGGTCTGTTGCCGACCGGATCTGGAAACCTTATGTGTTTAGGATTCTAAGCGTACGACTACGATATTAGAACTAGCATATAAACGTTTCGGAGTAATAAGGATGATTTAATTATCTGTCGTGATTGAGGATCTGAATTCACCTTATATGGTGTGTAGATCAAAAATGGTAAGAACCAGAAGTGGAGTTGGAAATGTGAACGAAGACAGGAATCAACCACCTGTGGTTGAGCAAGCACCTGTTGTAGCAGCAGCACCAAAGCCAATGACAATGGATGGGGTGCAAACGATGATACAGATGATGTTGGATCGCTAAATGGAGGAGACAAGGCGATTACTCCAACAGAATCGTGAGGAAGTGTCACTTCAAGTGGAAGAGCCTGAAGTGAATGGAGGGCATTCAGAGAGAGGTAACTACAGTGGGACGGTTGGACGAGCAGAACCACCAGTGGTAGAAAGGAATGACCCAGAAAGGGAAATAAACAGGGATGGGCGTATGTATAAAAATTTCTTGGGTGCCAAGCCGCCAAGTCTTTCTGGAAGCCCAAAGCCTGTTGAGATTATGGACTGGATCTCCGAAATGGAGATGGTGTTTGAGAGTTGTGACTGTAGCAACAAACAGAAGACTGTCTTTGTAGTTAGACAACTGAAGACCGGAGTCTTGAGCTGGTGGAAGTTACTGGCAGATATGATGCCTCGAGGGGAAGCCCTGAAGATGTCTTGGGAATCATTCCTGGAGCAGTTAAAGATACAGTACTGCTCAGAGATAGATCTGATTGATCTGAACAATGAATTCCAGAACATGAAGAAAGGTAAATTGAGCATTGATAATTATGCTACTGCATTTACCGAAAAGATGAAGTTATTTCCATACTTAGTGCCAACCGAACTCTCAAAAATTGAGAGGTTTGCAAATGGACTGCCTGCCGACTTTGGCCCAACGGTCAAGATGGCAACTACTTTGAAGACAGCAGTCCGAGCAGCTAAAAATGTGGAGACCCAGTTAAAGGAAAGGGGTCTGGAGAGAAACGAGGTGGGCGAGAAAAGAAAGATGGAAGGATCTTCAAGGTCCGATGAGAAGAGAAAATTTTCGAAGTCTGATTCGAAGAAGCTCGAGGAAGGAGCACAATGGTGTGACAAGTGCAAAAGGAAGCACATTGGGGAATGCTCTAAAGAAATGACCTACTTTAAATGCGGGAAGACTGGTCATTACGCCAACAAATGCCCAACCAAAAGAGAAGTCTGCTTTAAGTGTGGCAAAGAAGGGCACTTCAAGCAAAATTGCCCAAGAAGAGAAGAGGCTATAAGGTCAAATGCACCACCAAAGCCAAAAGCATTCCACATGATCCTTGATGAAGCAGATGGCAATGCAAGGAATCAGGAATGAGGATTTTATATCAAAAGATCAAGTTATAAAGTAACGATATGAAAAGTAACATGTGGTGTAGCCTGCTAGAGGCGTAGTATAGGGTGAACTTGAACCTTTGTGTAATCGTTTCAGGAAATAATATAAACCCTAGTTTTGCTATCTGATGTGTTGATTGATTATGTGATTTTCTTGTATGGTGACTTGGTCGACTGCGGAACAATACTTGGGACGAGTATGAGTAGGTGTGAAAGGTAGTAGATGCATGTACTACCGGAAGCACATGACTCACACTTGGATCAGGGAAAGTCACAAGGTGATTGGTTTTAGAGAGTGAAAGTGGAGATGCCAAAGTTGTTTTAGAGAGCGAAAAAGGGATCAAACATGATAGTTTGTTCAAATATGGACCAACATTGCAACATTTCTAATACTTGGACAACAATGATACGGAACAGAAATGTTTGGGACCAAACATGTAATTTACTCAAAAATATTCGGTAGGTAAAATGGAGAAGAAATGACTTTTCATACAACATGGTCCTATGACCAGATTGCATATTTTACATTTTAAAAGATCCAAAATAAAATGCATCACTCTCACAATTGTCAAATTGAGTTGATGATACATTACACAATCGATCAAAAGAGTCGAACTTAATAAATTCGACAATCCTAAAAAACGATATTATATAGCATTATTATAAAAACAATCAAATCTGAGTAGTTGTCACCTTTGGTTGGTGTCTTCAAAAGTGGCATTAGTGGACGACAAGGTTAGAGGATGGTTGCAATACTTGTAAAGTTTTAAGGTTAACCATTTAGCGTATTTATTTTATTGTTTTTTTTGTATTTCATCATTTGATAATTTAGAATATAAAACTTCAACAAACTAACTAGCCAAATAATTTGAAAAAATTCAATCCAATCATATAAAATCCTGTGAACAGCTAAACCATGTCGACAAATTTATGACCCAAACCCAAAATCCAAAACGGTTTACTTGGTGTGATATAAAACAAGTAAGTATATTAGATTCGATTATGAAATGGTACTTGCATTATTCAACTTTGAAGGTAAGGTGGAAGTGTGGAAGTGGAAGTCATTAATTCATGGAGGTGGCTAAATGACGACTACGACAGAAACCAAGGGCGAAAATGTCAAGGACCAAAAGAATCGCGGGGCCCACATCCTTATAATCTTCGCTCATCTCTCTCTGATTGTACCCTACCCCCGTCCCGTGGACTCGTAATCTTTTTCTCTCTCCGACCCATATCTCGCGCTCCTCTGTTTCTCTCTCATCTCTCATCGAGACTTGGTAAACTCAGAAATATCGAAGAAACTTCCTCTTCAACCCAACCTCATATCGCATTTTAATTTATTTTATTACAAAACGAACCCCCAGAAATCTATCAACGTATCTGTTGGTTGTATGGTTCTTGTGCATCATCGCAGACTTCACACCTTGTTCAACATCTGTTCTTGTACGACTTTTCTGCTCTATTGATTTTTATAATTAATCCACTTTCTGTGTTTGATTGAAGTCATCTTTCTTGTTTGTTTCTGGTTCTTACTCTTTCTCACTTAAATTTGTTTGAGACGTCTGAATTTGACTTGGGTGTACTGGGTATTGTTGATTTGGGGGTAATTTTATTACTTTCTGTTTCTTGACCTTCTAAAAGGGAATTGGGATGTTTATCTTAATTTGGATTGAATTGCAAATAACTGTAAGATCACACTTGAAACTTATGTACTGGCGTGTCTAAGTTGTTTCTTAAGTTATATGTAGAGTAGATTGACTTTCTTAGATCACGGCCTTATTTAGTTAGTAATAAGCGAAAAAAGATCAATGCTTTCAGGGAGATTCTCATTCCGTAGCCCCTTTACTTTGCCACTGTAAAAGAAACTTGTAATTTCTTAGGTCGTCATCCTGTTTTTCAACTTATCTTCATCATTTGATTCGAACTGCTAATTGGTTGAAGATCAATCTCTTTTAGTTTGAAGTACAAAACGCTTCCTTTTGGGCATCTTTGATTTATGGGTAGAAAAGAGAATTCCGCTATATATATGTTGTATGTACTACTTGCCGTTAGATTCATCATTGTTTTCCGGTTCTTACATACATAAAAATAATTGCGATCTGAAATGGATTTTATATTCATCTCCAGTGGTTCGCCTTCAGCATTCTGAATCAATTTAAAGAAGCTTTTTTTTTTTTTTTTGTATTTATGGAGTTGAAGATGCCCCCTTATTTAATGAGAGTTTAAAGGTTGATGCTGCAATTTTGAACTCCTTCAGGCATAATCTATAACAATGAATCCTCGACCTGAGAAGTTTGTGAGGTTTGTAGTGTAGAAAAAATACATAAGACTGTTTTTGACTTGTAACGCATCCTTTGATTTTTTGTTATGGTAGTGCATAAATTTGATATATATGATGATGATGATGATGATGATGATGATGATGTGACCAGGTTTCAGGATTTGAGATCAGAAAATAGCAGCAGTGGAGGTTCTTCAGGGAGATTGAAAACAGCATTGGGTTCAGTTTCTGAGATGTTCCGGAAAGGTCTAGAACATGGTTCGGGAGGGATTAAAAGCCTGAAACGATCAATGGAATCCCATTCCTTCAAGAGAATCGTGAGCAGAGGCCTTGGTTCTTGGAAGAATACACTTAACCCTCAAGGGAAATTCCTTCAGAAGTGGAACAAAATATTTGTGTTGTCATGTGTGATTGCTGTTTCTGTAGATCCATTATTCTTTTATATTCCTATAGTTATAGATGACAAGAAGTGCCTTGATCTGGACAAGAAGTTGCAGATCACAGCCAGTGTATTGCGGTCCTTCACTGACATCTTCTACATCGTTCATATCATCTTTCAGTTTCGCACTGGTTTTATAGCTCCTTCTTCACGGGTATTTGGTAGGGGTGTTCTTGTTGAAAATTCTTGGGAGATTGCAAAGAGATACATGTCTTCTTACTTTCTGGTTGACATTCTTGCGGTTCTTCCATTGCCACAGGTGAGACTGAGGATCAAAAATATTTCTGATTGTGAATGCTCTGAACCTGAATTCAAGTTTTTGTTTATAATCTCAGATTGTGATTTGGTTGGTTATACCGAAGATGCATGGGTCAAGATCTTTGAATACAAAAAACATGTTGAAGTTTGTTGTTGTGTTCCAATATATCCCCAGGATGCTTCGAATCTATCCTCTTTATAAAGAGGTCACAAGAACTTCTGGCATACTTACTGAAACCGCATGGGCTGGAGCTGCTTTCAATCTCTTGCTTTACATGCTCGCTAGTCATGTAAGAGGTGGCAATAAATAAATAAATAAATAAATAAATATAACTTGATTTCAATCGCCTTTTATCTAAACATTACATATACACCCTTTTGAGTGTTTGATGATGGTTGTAGGTATTCGGGGCATTTTGGTATTTGTTTTCTGTTGAACGTGAAACAACCTGCTGGGAAGAGGCGTGTAAAAATACAACCGGGAAAAATATAACAAATTGTTCCCGTTCTTGGTTTTCTTGTGGTAATCAATCGCATCCTGTTGAGTATTTGAATTCAAGCTGCCCCATAATAGAAATGGAAAACCCTCCTTATGATTTTGGAATCTTTCTTCCTGCCCTTCAATCCGGTGTTGTCAACTCACTTGATTTTCCACAGAAGTTTTTTTACTGTTTCTGGTGGGGTCTGCAAAACCTTAGGTATCTCAAAACAATTTCTTTGGATGTTTATTATTATTGCCAACACACATGGCATCGCATCAATCAATCACGCTATGTGATACTTTTTTTCTTGGTCAAACTTGCAGTTCTCTCGGTCAAAACCTTCAAACAAGCACCTTTGTGTGGGAAATTTGCTTTGCGGTGTTCATTTCTATATCTGGTTTGGTTTTATTCTCGTTTCTCATCGGAAACATGCAGGTTGGTAACTCATATTTTACATATATATAAATATATGTTACTTAAGATTTGGCATCTAATGTAAGAAGATGTAATGGCGTGAGTACCCCTACCTTTTATTGTATTACAGACATACCTGCAATCTACAACAATAAGATTGGAGGAGATGAGGGTGAAAAGACGAGATGCAGAGCAGTGGATGTCCCACCGGTTGCTTCCGGAACCTCTCAAGGAACGAATCAGAAGATACGAACAATATAAATGGCAGGAAACAAGAGGTGTTGATGAAGATAATTTGATCCGGAACCTTCCCAAGGACCTTAGAAGGGATATAAAGCGCCATCTTTGTTTGAAACTGCTAAAAAGGGTGAGTGACTTGTTGTTCTTTTTTTTTTTTTTTTTTTTTTTTTTTTTATAAAATATAAAAAAAAATCAAATCAAATGGTATCTTATCTATAATTAATAATGGCTTGGTTTTTCAGGTGCCGATGTTTGAAAAAATGGATGATCAGTTGATGGATGCGATGTGCGACCGTTTGAAACCGGTGTTGTATACGGAAGATAGTTATATAGTGAGGGAAGGGGACCCGGTTGATGAGATGCTGTTTGTAATGCGTGGGAAGTTATTGACAGTTACAACAAACGGTGGTAGGACCGGTTTCTTCAACTCTGATTATCTGAGAGCGGGTGATTTTTGTGGTGAAGAGCTGCTGACTTGGGCCTTGGATCCCCATACATCATCAAACCTCCCCATCTCCACAAGAACAGTCCAAGCACTTGAAGAAGTCGAGGCCTTTGCTCTCATGGCAGATGACCTCAAATTTGTAGCTTCTCAGTTCCGGAGACTTCACAGTAAGCAGCTGCGCCACACTTTCAGATTCTACTCCCAGCAATGGCGGACGTGGGCCGCTTGTTTCATACAGGCGGCATGGCGGCGGCGTTGCAGGAAGAAACTGGAAGATTCCCTCCGGGAAGAAGAGGATAGGCTGCAGAACGCCTTGACCGGAGGTGGTGGTGGGAGTGGGAGTTCCCCCAGTTTGGGTGCCACAATCTATGCATCAAGATTTGCAGCCAATGCCCTTCGTGCTTTAAGGCGGAATGGTGCAAGGAAAGCAAGGATTCCTGACAAGCTGCCTCCATTGATGCTTCAGAAGCCTGCAGAGCCTGATTTCACTTCCGAAGATAAATGATATATGTTACTCATGTGCCGTTTTTTTTTTTTTTTTTTATTTATTATAGCCTTTACCTTTTTTAGGGCTTGTTTATAGTGTATGTTGTACAATGACAACTTAATAGCTATTCCGATTGTTGTAAAAGATAAAAAGAAAAAAAATTAGTTAAATGATTCTTTATCATAGCCCTACCTACAACTGCATCAATCATCATTAACCATTTATTATACTTTTAAAATGTTCAAGAAATTATACAAATGATGTTTTATTGAAACATATGTACAAGCACTAGAATACAACCTGAGAAGATTTAGAAAGGTGTTTGGATCATGCGAGAGAAGTGGCAATCATAACCCCTAAAGGGTTTGATAAGCCCATATTTAGTCCCAACTATTAGAACAATTCCCAACTGGTCAATTTGAGTTCTTGCCAAAGCCTGCCTAATAACATCATGACTCATGAGCATCTCGAACAAATGAAATCCCAACAATGAATGCATCGGTACCAAAAAAGCCGAGATCAATAATGTTTTTAAAAGTCAAGCCTTCATATTGAATTTTGCTCACAGGGATGTTGACGGATATCTGGGAACAACTATTTCTGAAATAGTCCCTTTGAATTTTGATCAATCTCCATATATTCCCATCCTCAAATGCAATAGTCAAAGAGATGCCTAGAGGAACAAGTCGAGTGCCAACTATGGAAGAAGTTAAATAAGGTTGTTAAAAGTAAGTTGTTAGGAATAAATGAGAATAAATCACATATATAAAGACACAATATTTAATGTGGTTTTTATTGTGGTTGGTCAATATGACCTACATACACAAGACATGACGAAGTATTTTCATAAGCTTGAAAACGATAATACAATTGAAACCCTAGCTATAAGCCATATTATATAAGCAAAATACAAAACGTAACCCTAACTAAAATGGGACTGTAACACCCCTCACATGGGCTTATTTGAAATAACCTTTAATTAAATATTTAAAAATATTTTCAAAGTTTTAGTTACGGAAAAACGGTCTCAAAGTTTAATTCAAAATAATTTACAGAGTTCAAATGCAAACAATAATCCCAAATATAATTTTTCAAACATTTAGTTGTTTAATAAAAACATTTCATGCGAGAGTGTCACCGCACATATCAAAACAAAGGTTTAATAAGACATTACAAACCAAACGTCTTCTAAATATCCAAAGCTTATGAGTCTTCTAAGCTTCGCACAATATCTACTAACCTGCAAAATTTACTAACGTAGTGGATTAGGTTATGGGGAGCCTAATGAGTACAATCCCGATAATGTATGAGTGAACACTCAACTCATATACAAATATACAAACTCGTACTTCTCAAAACAACAAAAACATATATAGTCAATTTGGGAAAAAATATAACTTTTAACAACGTACACTGTCATTTATGACAATTCCCACATAAACTTCGTTGTTGAATAAACATTACTAATTGGGTGTACTTAGAGTGACACCTTTTAATGATCAAAATCCAAATAAAGTAGTTAAACAATTAAGTGCTCATGCAAGCTAAAACATGATAGAAATCAATATTTCACATTCAATATTTCCATTACATCCAAAACAAATAGAAGAAATTAGGTTTATTATACAAAACATAAAATAAGGGTCTTACCTGCCCAAAAAGGATCCTTAAAACATTTTAGTTTTGAAAAAAAGACAAAATAATTCCCACGATATACAAAGGGTAAAACAAGATCAATCACAATAAGTAAGATGCAATATATGCTTCCCAACCATTTTTCAATCTTAAAGTCCATCTCACAACAAATGTAAGATGTATAGTACTTGTAACAACCCAAAAACAATGATAAAATTTTTCATTGAAGGACTATCAATTTTATTCATTAAATGTTTTAAAAACCATCACCAAATATAATATCCAAAATATCATAGTACAATTATTCAAAATGCGGATCATGAGGGGAGGATGTTGTGCCATCATGTTGGATCCTTCCCTTTCGAACCGAAAGTACCTGAACCCATAAACATATACTATAAGCACAAAATGAGTTTCCTGAAGTACCACATACCAATCATACAACTGGGCTTAACCCTGAGGTATATTCCAACCCAATATACATATATGGGCCCAACCATGGGGCCTCGCCCCTGGGTGTATTTCAACCCGATCAACATATATGGGCACAGCCCTACGGCCTTGCCCTGGGGTATCTTTCAACCTAATCATACATTAGTGGGCCCCACCCTGGGGTCTATTTCATCCCGAACATACGATAATGGGCCCCGCCTTGGGGTTTATTTCAACCCATCATACAAACTCATATAAGCTACATAACAACTATCATCCTAAATAACACAATAATGAGCTGACATTCGTGCCTTCAATCCATGGATACAGTGAGAAGACTTACCTCACATGGCTTATCATGTAAAGTTGCTAACTTTACATGCATGCATGGCTTAATGAAGCTATTAAGCTGAAGAGGACTTAATGGATGACTTAGTGCATGCATGAGACCATAAACCCCATAAAGTTTACACCTTTATGCAAAAGAAACTCATATTATGCTCTGATCTAAAAGAATAAGCCCTTCATACGTCTTAACTCATCAACCAACCCAAAAAGGGACCAAAAGCACAAAAATCAAGACATAAAGAGATCTGAGTCGTGAAAAAGAGTTATTATAAGAGATATTCATCCTATGCGTTAGGCGGTGGCGAGTTTGAGATTAAAGTGTGAGGATAGCTGCTTTCTGCTTTCCAGGTGAGTCTTCTCACTATACTATACATAGAGTGGTAATTATAGTTATGTGATAGAGTATTTGGTATGCTATTTATGTGATATGATGCACTACATTATTTCTATGTGATTTATGTTGTGTGTGTGTTCCAGAGTATACAGAGTTAGGACCAGAGGGTCCATAGAGTTATAGCCTCGAGTGGCTAATATGTGTTTTATGTGGTATTTTGGGGAACTCACTAAGCTTTGTGCTTACCGTGTTATGTGTTATGTGTTTCAGGTTCTCAGGATCGCGGGACGACACCTGTTGATTGTACACACCAGAGAAAGAGTTATGAGGATCCTGGATTATTAATTACTAAAACATGGAGTTATGTTTTGTGAATTGAACAAATGAGATTTTAATAAAACGTGTCATGAGGATTTATATGTTTTTAAATCAAAAATTTCTTTTGAAAATTTACGTTGTTACAATTTTGTGGTATATTATGATGCTTTGATCACAAGTTAGGTGCAGTGTTGATGCATCAGGGTCATGTGATTGCGTACGTGTCAAGGCATCTAAAGCCTTATAATTACCCTACATATGATTTGGAGTTGGGGGCAGTGGTGTTTGCCATCAAGATTTGACGACATTACATCTATGGGGTCCGCTATACTATCTACACGGGTCATAAAAGCCTAAGGTGTTTGATGAATCAGCCAAATCTGAACACAAGGCAGCGCATATGGTTGGATGTGGTGAAGGATTATGATTGTGAGATCCTTTATCCCCCGAAGAAGGCCAACATGGTGGTCGATGCTCTCGGCCACAAGGTGGCCGTGGCTCCGATAAGGGATTTATGTTTGAGGATGACAATGATTACTCCGATATTAGATCAGATTAAAGAGGCTCAGATTGAGACTATGAAGGAAGAGCACCGGAAGAGTGAACACATTGTGGTCAGGTGGCTTCCTTCAATTATGATAGTTGAGGGTTATTGACCCTTCATCGGAGGGTGTGGGTTCCGTACTGGGGTGGTGTATGACAAATTTTGATGTAAGAAGCGCATAAGTCAAGATTCTTTATTCATCCCGAAGCGACAAAGATGTATAGAGATCTCCAGCCTGATTATATGTATGAAATGGGATGTGGCATGGCATGTGGAGAGGTTTTTGACTTGCAGGAAAGTCAAGGCCGAGACCCCACGGCAAAATGGACCCGTCAGATATATCCGTTTAGAAATAGGAAGTGATTACGATGGATTTTATCACCAAATTGCCTTGGACGGCGCGCAGAGTGGATTCGATACGGGTCATCGTGGATCGAATGACCAAGAGTGCATATTTTATCCCGATCCACAAGTGAGTTAGATCTGATCCCACATCGGCTGGGAAGGAGAACTAAGCATTCCTTATAAGGGGTGTGGATACCTTTCCTATCACAACGCGTTTTAAATTCGTGAGGGCAGCAGATCCCATAAGAACTCTGCAGTTAAGCGTGCTCGGGCGGGAGTAGTACCAGGATGGGTGGCCCCCTGGGAAGTCCTCGTGCCGAGTGGCCCAAAGCGGACAATATTGTGATACGTGCCCGAGGGGGGTGTTACAAATGGTATCAGAGCTAGGGCATGGGTCGATGTGTTCGACGAGGACGTCGAACCCTATAATGGGGGGTGAAAGGGGGTTAGATCTGATCCCACATCGACTGGGAAGGAGAACTAAGCATTCCTTATAAGGGGTGTGGATACCTTCCCTATCACAACGCGTTTTAAAGCCGTGAGGGCAGCAGATCCCATAAGAACTCTGCAGTTAAGCGTGCTCGGGCGGGAGTAGTACCAGGATGGGTGACCCCCTGGGAAGTCCTCTCCAAAGCGGACAATATTGTGATACGTGCCAGAGGGGGATGTTACAATCCAGTAGAGTATCTGGCAGACATATACATTCGGGATATTGTGCCACGCCATAAGGTGTCGGTTTTTGTGGTCTCCGATAGGGAATCTCGATTCACTTTCAGGTTCTGGAAGAGATTTGTAACAGCCCGAAATCTCAGGTATTTTTAAAATTATGTTTTTGGGGTGATTTAAGAGGGGACTCGGCGAGTTGGAGCCTAAACTCGCCGAGTAGGATCGCGGACTTGGTCGCGGGTCCGCGACTGGACTCGACGAGTCCATATATGGACTCGGCGAGTCGACGCTGTTCAGCAGAAACCCTAACCGTTCAGTTTGGATCGTATTTAACGCCTCTTAGGCCGTCATTTTCAGTCTTTTGGTCAATTGAGAGGAACCCTAATCGCTGTGGACGCCTAGAGCAAGGGAGAAAGCTTTGGAACTTGGAAGAATTGGTTAGGCAAGAAGAAGAGGGATTTGGCTAAAGGAATATCAAGGAGGATTGAGTCCTGAGATTTGGGGGACACAGAGAGTGCGTTTTCAGGTAATACTCGGACCAAATCTGTTATTTTGATGTATTTATGAAATTAGGGTTTATAGAACCCATTTAGTGATTGATGATGAAATGCCTTGTTATCCCACGATTATAGTCTTGTATTAGGACCTTTAGAGGTCCAGAAGGTCCCATGCATGTGTACTTCGGGACGAGACATATCTCAGGAAGCAGTTACTCGTCTGCATGGCATGGACTCGCCGAGTTGTTCTTCAGACTCGGCGAGTAGCTTGAAGATGTGCTGGGACTCGCCGAGTTGTTCATCAGACTCGGCGAGTGGAGTCGGGGTGGCCCCGCGATTCTTCCACGAGGACCTCGTCGAGTCAAGAGGTAGACTCGACGAGTAGAAAGGGAATATTCAGGAATCTGTGAGGACGACTAGACTCGCCGAGTCGCCATGGTACTCGCCGAGTCCAGTCGAGTTGACCGTTGACCAGAGTTGACCTAAGTCTGACTTCTTAGGGATAGTCACACTTAGCTGATATGGGTGTTAATGAGTTATGTAATGTTATAGGAGGGTTGTAGCTCGTTGGTTTGTGCGCGAGTGATTTCAGGAGCTGCTAGCTTTCAGCACTTACGAGGTGAGTTTTCTCACTATACTGTACCCGGAAGGGTTCGATTGTGTGACCGGAAGGTCGAATATGTTATGTGATATGTATGCTATATGTGGTAAGTTAAGTGTTATATGGATGTGTATGCTATGTGTGGTAAGTTAAGTGTTATATGTACTATGTATGATATGTGGGCCGGAAGGCAATATGTTATGGGCCGGAAGGCGATTATGTTATGGGCCGGAAGGCGTGTAATGAGGACCAGAAGGTCAGGGCCTGGAAAGGAGTATGTGTGTAAGTGTATATTGGGGAACTCACTAAGCATTTATGCTTACAGTTGTTGTGTATGTATGTATTTCAGGTACTAGCGAGGACCGTGGGAAGGCGCCGGCATGATCGATACACACTGAAGATTGTTTTAGGATCTTGGGAGTTTGAATAATTGTATTGACCGAATAATTAAACTATTTATGCCTTGTTTTTAATGGAAAATGTTATGTTTTAAAAATGAAAAATCTGTTTGAAAAATTTGAGTTGTTACAATTGGTATCAGAGCCTTGGTTTGAGGGATTCGGGTGCACCTTCGGGGGTAACTGAACTCAAACCGAGGATTTGAGGAAACTTTTCAAATAAAGGCATAAACTTTTGTAAATGGTTTTGTAGTAAGCAAGAAAGAAGCAGTGTGTACGATCAGTCAGCGCCCGAACGGTAAAAGATCCCCAAAATACCTTACAATATTATATGATATGAATTGTTAGGCATGTTAGAAGACTAGGTATTCATGATAGGACTAGAGTGGCCTGATTTGTGATGCCTTAGTCTAGGGAAGTTGCCTATATGTGATGCTTTGCTAGTATGCGGGTAGCTTGAGCGTATCAGAAGTAGAGTACTCACTATCTGGAGTTTGGGGAGGAGGACTTGGGATGAACATTGATGCGGTGTGGTCGGTAGTATTGGGCCCGTACTACCGAGGACACCGGGTCAGTGGGAGGCCCAAGTGAGAATCCCTGGATATCTGGGACTGAGTAGGGTTGCGTGTCGAGTACGATTATACTCGGTAGAATCTCTGATAGTTTTATGTTGTATTTCAGAGATATCATGGTTAGACCGCGGCACGGGGCGAGTACGAGCGGTGTGAGTGACGAGGATATTCGTCAGATGATCCACGAGGAGGTGGCGGCGGCGATCCGGGCCGAGATCCCGGAGATGTTTGGGTCTATCAAGACCACCTTGATGGAAACGTTCGACGAGCGGTACGCCGCATTGACTGAGGCTGCAACCGCTGCAGCTACCGCAGCTGTGGCCGCTGCTAGGCCACAGGGAGGTGACTCATTGCTGTTCCGAGAGTTCAGCAACACGAAGCCACCAGAGTTCGATGGGACGCAGGATCCGATTGCTGCGATGAGGTGGATCGCAGATATAGAGGGGTGCTTCTACACTTGTTCATGCCCGGAGCACCTGAGGGTACGGTTCGCTTTGAACCAGCTTCGTCTGGGAGCCAAGGACTGGTGGAAGTTCGTGACGGCGAACTTCACTTTAGCAGAGACTGCGGCAGTGACATGGGAGGGGTTCACTACCATGTTCAGGGACGAGTACGTTCCCCCGGTGGAGCGGGAACGATTGGTTCAGGAGTTCTTAACCCTCAAGCAAGGAACTGATTCGGTGGCGGCGATCACGCGGAAGTTCCACGAGAGGGCGATGTTTTGCCCCGAGCTAGTGGCCACAGAGCAGGCTTGGATGAGCCGGTACTTGGGTGTTCTGAGGAGGGAGATCCGGGAGTTTGTGTCAAACTCCACTTACCATACTTTTACTGAGCTTCAGGCGAATGCCAGGAAGCGTGAGATCGAGTTAGAGACTCAGGCCAGGGAGGAGGCCGAGTCTCAGCAGGCAGACCGACGACCGGCTCAGTCTCAGCCGGCAGCCAAGCGGATCAAGTCCGCCGATTCGAGGACGGGAGGTTCGAAGAACCGCACTTGCGTAAAGTGCGGTAAAGGTCACGATGGGGCGTGTCGAGCCGGTGCTTGCTACAAGTGTGGCAAGGAGGGACACATTGCTAGGGAGTGTCCCAAGGGATTTATGGTTTGCTTTCATTGCAACCAGACCGGCCATCGGAAGGCCGAGTGCCCTCAGCTTCGTCAGGGATCTGCACCTGTTGCCAGGACTACTGAGACTCGACCGGTGAAGGTCGAGGCCCCGAGGGCTCGTGGGAGAGCCTTTCAGCTGACTGCGGAGGAGGTCCGCGCTGCGCCCGATGTTGTGGCAGGTATGTTGTAATTCATGTATTTATTTTAATGTCGATATGTTATGCTTATGTTATTATGCGCGTAGGTACTTTCCTTGTGAACTCTGTGCCTGCCTTAGTGTTATTTGACTCGGGTGCGAGTAGGTCCTTTGTGTCCTTGGCCTTTAGTCAGCATATTGGCGTTAGTCGTGAGTCGTTGAGTCGACCTTTGAGAGTCTCTATAGCTGACGAGAAGGTGATTTGTGCTACGGAGGTTCTTCGGGGATGTGTACTAGAGATTTTCGGGATTGGGTTCCCAATTGATCTGATTCCTATCGCGATGGGGGATGTCTGTGTCATCGTGGGCATGGACTGGTTGAGCCGGTTCGGCGCTGTCATCGACTGTGAGCGTCAGTTGGTGACTATACGAGACCCTAGAGGGGGAGTTCTTTCGGTGTACGGCGAGGGTACCCGTTCGGGATCAGCTTTTTGTTCGGCCGCTAGGGCGAGGCAGTGTCTACGGCAGGGTTGTAAAGGTTTTGTGGCGTATGTGATGGATACGCGGGAGGTTTCCGAGAAACCGAAGTCAGTTGAGGAAGTTCCGGTGGTGCGCGAATTTTCAGATGTCTTTCCCGAAGAGTTGCCGGGAGTACCGCCTGCGAGGCAAGTAGAGTTTAGTATTGATCTGGTTCCGGGGGCAGCGCCTATTGCTAAAGTGCCCTATCGTCTTGCACCTCCAGAGATGCAAGAGTTGTCTTCGCAACTCCAGGAGTTGCTGGGAAAGGGATTCATTCGGCCGAGCAGCTCGCCATGGGGAGCACCTATTTTGTTCGTCAAGAAGAAGGATGGTTCACACCGGATGTGCATTGATTACCGGGAGTTGAACAAGCTAACGGTCAAGAACCGTTACCCGTTGCCGAGGATCGATGATTTATTCGATCAGTTGCAGGGAGCATCTTGGTTTTCCAAGATCGATCTGAGGTCGGGTTACCATCAGGTGAGAGTACGGGATGAAGATGTCCAGAAGACAGCGTTTAGGACGCGATATGGGCATTATGAGTTTGTGGTGATGCCTTTTGGACTCACCAATGCCCCGGCTGTGTTCATGGATCTCATGAACAGGGTATGCAGGCCGATGTTGGATCGGTCAGTGATCGTATTTCTCGACGACATTCTGGTGTATTCGAGATCGAGAGGGCAACATGAGGAGCATTTGAGGGAGGTCCTTGAGGTATTGAGGTCGGAGAAGCTTTATGCGAAGTTCTCCAAATGTGACTTCTGGTTGCGGGAGGTCCAGTTTCTAGGACATGTGGTTAATCAGAAAGGGATATTGGTCGATCCGGCCAAGGTTGAGGCGGTGATGAGTTGGGAGGTGCCAAAGACACCCTCTGAGATCAGAAGTTTCCTTGGGTTGGCAGGGTATTATCGGAGATTCATCAAGGATTTCTCCAAGATCGCAGTGCCACTCACCAGATTGACCCGAAAGGGTGTTACGTTCTCATGGGGGCCCGAGCAGCAGACCTCCTTTGAGACACTTCGCCAGAGATTGTGCGAAGCCCCGGTATTAGCTCTCCCAGAAGGGATGGAAGATTTCGTGGTATATTGCGACGCATCGATTTCGGGATTGGGTGCAGTGTTGATGCAGAGGGGTCATGTGATAGCTTATGCATCGAGGCAGCTGAAGCCTCATGAGGCGAGATATCCCACGCATGATTTAGAGCTGGGGGCAGTAGTGTTCGCTCTCAAGATTTGGCGCCACTACTTGTATGGGGTTCGATGTACGATATACACGGACCATAAGAGTTTGAAGTATTTGATGGATCAACCCAACCTAAATATGCGTCAGAGGAGGTGGTTGGATGTGGTCAAGGATTATGATTGTGAGATCCTGTACCACCCAGGCAAGGCTAATGTGGTAGCCGATGCATTGAGCCGCAGGGCGGAGAGCACTCTATTGCGAGATGTGTGCTTGAGACTGACCGTGATGACTCCTGTATTGGACGATATTCGTAGGACACAGGCTGAGGCTGTGCGACCAGAAATGCAGAAGAAAGAGCGGGTTGTGGGGTTAATCTCAGAGTTTGTCAAGGATGGTCGAGGCCTTCTGACGTTTCGGAGTCGGATTTGGGTGCCGTTCGTGGGCGGTACGCGTATTACGTTGATGGAAGAGGCTCATAAATCGAAATTCTCGATCCATCCCGGTGCTACAAAGATGTATTTGGATCTAAGGAAGGAATATTGGTGGCCCTGTATGAAGAGGGACGTGGCATGGTTCGTTGAGAGGTGCTTGACCTGTCGTAGGGTTAAGGCTGAGCACCAGAGACCGCATGGCAAGTTACAGCCATTGGAGATCCCCGAGTGGAAGTGGGAACAGATCACTATGGATTTTATCACCAAATTGCCAAGGACTGCTAGGGGAGTAGACGCAATTTGGGTGATCGTGGATAGGTTAACCAAGAGTGCACACTTCCTTGCCATCAGTGAGAGTTCTTCGGCGGAGAAATTGGCGGAGATATACGTGAGTGAGGTGGTGTCTCGGCACGGGGTGCCGATCTCGATTGTGTCAGACCGTGATGTGCGCTTTACTTCCAGATTCTGGAAGAAATTCCATGAAGAGCTGGGTACTAAATTGCATTTTAGTACCGCATACCATCCCCAGACAGACGGTCAGAGCGAGCGGACAATTCAGACACTGGAGGACATGCTCCGAGCGTGTGTATTAGACTTCGGGGGTAGTTGGGATGCGTATTTACCATTGGCAGAGTTTTCCTACAACAACAGCCATCATTCGAGCATTGGTATGCCGCCTTTCGAGCTGTTGTATGGTAGGAGGTGTCGGACTCCCATTTGCTGGGGAGAGGTGGGACAGAGAGTGATGGGCAGCACGGAGATCATACTCCAGACGACAGAGCAGATTCAACAAGTGAGACAAAGATTATTGACTGCCCAGAGCCGACAGAAGAGTTATGCAGACAGACGCCGGTCCGAGCTTGAATTTCAAGTCGGCGACTACGTTCTCCTGAAGGTCTCTCCTTGGAAAGGAGTGATTCGATTCAGGAAGAGGGGCAAATTGGGGCCCCGGTATATTGGGCCATTTCGTGTGGTTGCAAGGGTAGGCCGGGTAGCCTATCGGTTGGAGTTGCCAGCGGAGTTGGGTCAGATCCATGACACTTTTCATGTGTCGCAGTTGAGGAAGTGCATAGCCGATGAGTCGGCAGTGGTTCCATTGGAGGATATTCAGGTGGATGCGAGCCTGAATTACGCGGAGAGACCAGTGGCTATCAGGGATCGGAAGATCAAGGTTCTGAGGAACAAGGAAGTACCTCTGGTGTTGGTTCAATGGCAACACCGTAAGGGATCAGAAATGACTTGGGAACCAGAGCGCGAAATGCGGGAGCAGCATCCGGAACTATTTGCAGAATGAGACTTCGAGGGCGAAGTCTAATCCAAGTGGGGGAGAATTGTAACAGCCCGGAATCTCAGGTATTTTTAAAATTATGTTTTTGGGGTGATTTAAGAGGGGACTCGGCGAGTTGGAGCCTAGACTCGCCGAGTAGGATCGCGGACTTGGTCGCGGGTCCGCGACTGGACTCGACGAGTCCATATATGGACTCGGCGAGTCGACGCTGTTCAGCAGAAACCCTAACCGTTCAGTTTGGATCGTATTTAACGCCTCTTAGGCCGTCATTTTCAGTCTTTTGGTCAATTGAGAGGAACCCTAATCGCTGTGGACGCCTAGAGCAAGGGAGAAAGCTTTGGAACTTGGAAGAATTGGTTAGGCAAGAAGAAGAGGGATTTGGCTAAAGGAATATCAAGGAGGATTGAGTCCTGAGATTTGGGGGACACAGAGAGTGCGTTTTCAGGTAATACTCGGACCAAATCTGTTATTTTGATGTATTTATGAAATTAGGGTTTATAGAACCCATTTAGTGATTGATGATGAAATGCCTTGTTATCCCACGATTATAGTCTTGTATTAGGACCTTTAGAGGTCCAGAAGGTCCCATGCATGTGTACTTCGGGACGAGACATATCTCAGGAAGCAGTTACTCGTCTGCATGGCATGGACTCGCCGAGTTGTTCTTCAGACTCGGCGAGTAGCTTGAAGATGTGCTGGGACTCGCCGAGTTGTTCATCAGACTCGGCGAGTGGAGTCGGGGTGGCCCCGCGATTCTTCCACGAGGACCTCGTCGAGTCAAGAGGTAGACTCGACGAGTAGAAAGGGAATATTCAGGAATCTGTGAGGACGACTAGACTCGCCGAGTCGCCATGGTACTCGCCGAGTCCAGTCGAGTTGACCGTTGACCAGAGTTGACCTAAGTCTGACTTCTTAGGGATAGTCACACTTAGCTGATATGGGTGTTAATGAGTTATGTAATGTTATAGGAGGGTTGTAGCTCGTTGGTTTGTGCGCGAGTGATTTCAGGAGCTGCTAGCTTTCAGCACTTACGAGGTGAGTTTTCTCACTATACTGTACCCGGAAGGGTTCGATTGTGTGACCGGAAGGTCGAATATGTTATGTGATATGTATGCTATATGTGGTAAGTTAAGTGTTATATGGATGTGTATGCTATGTGTGGTAAGTTAAGTGTTATATGTACTATGTATGATATGTGGGCCGGAAGGCAATATGTTATGGGCCGGAAGGCGATTATGTTATGGGCCGGAAGGCGTGTAATGAGGACCAGAAGGTCAGGGCCTGGAAAGGCGTATGTGTGTAAGTGTATATTGGGGAACTCACTAAGCATTTATGCTTACAGTTGTTGTGTATGTATGTATTTCAGGTACTAGCGAGGACCGTGGGAAGGCGCCGGCATGATCGATACACACTGAAGATTGTTTTAGGATCTTGGGAGTTTGAATAATTGTATTGACCGAATAATTAAACTATTTATGCCTTGTTTTTAATGGAAAATGTTATGTTTTAAAAATGAAAAATCTGTTTGAAAAATTTGAGTTGTTACAAGATTTCACAAGGAGTTGGGTACTCATCTACACTTCAGCATGACTTTTCACCCACATACTGGTGGTTAGAGTGATTGGACTATCTAGACTTAGGAGGATAGGTTTCGGGCTTGTGTATTGTGTTTCGGTGGGAGTTGGGATACCTACCTTCCTTTGGTGGAGTTTTCTTATAACAAAAGTAATCACACCAACATTGATCGACCTCCTTTTGAGATGCTCTACGGGAGGAAGTGTAGGACCCCGATATGTTAAGGCGAGGTTGGTCAGTGAGTCATGGGGAGTACCGAGGTGGTACTCAAGATGACTGAGATCAACAAGTTCATGGTAGACTTCAGACAGCACAGAGTCGGCAGAAAAGCTACGCAGATAGACGCCGGTCAGACTTGGAGTTCCAGGTCGGGGATATGGTACTTCTAAAGGTGTCACCTTGGAAATGTGTCATCCGGTTCAGGAAGAGGGGTACGCTAGGCCCCAGGTATATTGGTCCTTTAAGGGTTGAAGCTCAGGTGGGTTGGGTGGCATACCGTTTGGATCTCCTGGAGGAACTCAGTCAAATTCACAGTACTTTTCACGTCTCTCAGTCGTGGAAGTGTTTGGTTGATGATTCCACAGCGGTTCCATTGAAGGATATCCAGGTGGATGATCGCCTGAACTACATTGAGAGATCGGTAGCGATCCTCGACAGGAAGACCAAGACTTTGAGTAATAAGGTGGTGAACCTGGTGAAGGTGCAATGGTTGTATCGAAAGTGCTTTGAGTAAACATGGGAGCCAGAGGATGAGATGAAGGAGCACTACCCAGGCTTATTTGCAGCAGCGGACTTCGAGGACGAAGTCTGATTCAAGTGGGGGAGATTTGTAACGCCAGATTCTAGGTATTTGCATTGGCGGCCTTGCTTTGTACTAACTTTTCATTTTGGTCCCAAACGCCAGACGTAAGTTTGTGGACGCCAAACGTTCGCACACAGAGGACAAACCCTAATTTTTAGGGTTTGCACCCTATTTAAAGGTTGTGATATCCCCAATTTCACGGCCAGAAAAGACCGATTTGTTTATGCTTTGTTTTATAAATCAGAGTGATCGTTTAAAGAAAACGGTTGCGGAATTTGTTCCCAAAATAAAATATGATAACCATTTATCAAAACATTTCTCAAAGAGAATGTATTTTCATTAAATAATAAAACCTCGGGATGTCATGTTCCGATACAGACCAAAAGCATAAACAATATAAATTAGACCTTACAACAGTTATTTATAACTACTGATCTATAATCCAAATTCTCTCGTCAAGTCCACCAACTTATACCCTTGTGCCATTACCTGTAATGCAAAGAAAACTGAGTGGGTCACCCTTGGGAGCCTGGTGAGCATATAGAGTTTTCAATCCACAATAAATAATTAATTTAATTTCATCAACCAATAATAACCCAATTACCCATTCCCGTTATTCTCACTTTACATCCCTAAGACAACTAACACAAGGGACCTAGTCTAAGAATATTTCATCGGGGCGACAACACATGCTTCGGGGGTTCCTCAGCAATATAAGTCAAATAAGGCAACCATGAGGGGGATGGAATACAACGAATGAACACCCAAGTTCATTAACACCTACATGTTATGAGCCTGCTAGCGTTCCACTGGACTGTCTAGAAAAGTCCGTGGTCGTCATCTAAATTCCGCTAGATGACTGGATTAAAATGACATCGAGGCCTCTCATCCTTTTATCAGAAGACAACTATCTACCCATGTTCTACCCAACATTTTATTAGATAAAATATACATTTTTAGACATAGTTTAAAACCTGTATAGTATGTTCGTTCAAAACACATTCCAGATAAAAGATGAGGCACATAAACATAACACATATTTCATGGAGAATAAATCATATCTATGAGATTAGAAGATAACATCGATACACTCACATAACACATATACTTAGTACGTTAAATCGATACTTGTATAAAATTGTGCATTTGAAAGAGATTAGGTACCCCTTCAAATCAAGACCACTATATAAACACATAACATGTATTTCATAGCAAATACTTCATATCTTTATGTTAGAAGAAAATAACCACACACTCACACATATAAACAACAATATATATACACATAACATGTATTTTATAAAATACTTCATATCTATGTGTAAGATGAAAGTGACTATACACTCACTTGATCAGAAGATGATCGGACAACACTACGACTCTTCAAATAGTATTCTTCGGTGAAACCGGGATATCTTCACACACCGGGTTTCTCATGGGCAGAGCTTCAGCTCGGAAACTCTTTTCTTCTCGGGATCTTCGGGGCTTCGGGACTAGCTTCGGGTCTCGGGGTGGATACCGTGGCTTCGGGATATTTCTTGCACGCAAATCGAGGTAAAACGGGAGAGGGAGAAGAGAAAATAGCAACCCTAAACGGCTGGCCCTTCAAATCTATTTATAGGGCAAATTTGGCCCTTGCCACGTCGTGACACCCTTTTTCCACGTCGTGGGCTTGGTCGCCACTGCATGCGTCATCGCAAGTTGCATCTGGGGGACTCCCGGAGGTGTCAGAGGACTTGCCACGTCGTGGCACTGCTTGCCACGTCGAGGTCTCTGACAGTTTTGGGGTTTCGCGCCCCGAACTTCAGAAATTCATAACTTTCGCATACGAATTCCGTTTTCGACGTTCTTTATATCGACGCGAAGGTGATATTATGCTCTACAACTCTCGTTTAGACTCCATTGGCTAATTTGGACTTTATTTTTAATATATTATAAATATATTACTTATATATTATCTTTAGTAGGCCGAGACAAGAAAACTCCGTTCGAAATTCATAACTCCTTCATCTGAACTCCGTTTTCGTCCGTCTTTCCGTCGTTGCACTACTATCGATGAGATCTTCAATTCTCATTTAGATCACTAAAGATAGATACCTGTCTACCTTAAATTCACTATTTACGTCGCGCTGGGTCGTGTTGGTTCTGTCGCGAAACTTCGACAGGTCATAACTTCTTCGTTATAACTCGAATTTTGGCGTTCTTTATATGCACGGAAACCTTGTGACATATACTACAACATGGTTAAGATTAATCCTTCTAAATAATCTTCCATCAAAAAGTCATTTTTGATGCTTATCGTCTCTAAATTGACTAGACCTGATCTACGGGCGTTACAAAGGTCATTGTAGCCTTACAACGTTTCTTATCTCCAACCCCGTTCCTTATATCCCTCATTTCGAAATCGTAAGTGCGTATGAGTGTTTTGAAGCCTTGGAGTAACATTTTGGTATCATTTTAGTGTTCTTGGTGGAGAAGGAAGATCTTTGGAGTGTTGGTGTTGCTCTCTAGCCTTTGGATTTGGACTCTTGGCATCTTGGAGCACCTTTCGGAGGTATAAAGTTCATATCTTGATGACTTCTTTATTAGATCTTGCTTAGGTGTAGTTTTATGTTCTTTTTGGTCCAAAGAACTTGACTTTTGTGAGTTTGGAATTCTCTAGAGGTTTGGGCTATCCTTTCAAGCATTTTGGAGGGTTTAGAATCATAAAAATGTAAGCTTGGACCTCAATACTCTTCTATGCAAGAGTTTTGGAACTTTAGAGTGTGATTTAAGTTAGATTTTGGTGTTGGGCTCTTTGTATCCATGCAAATTCATAAAGTTTGCAAGTTTATAACTTTAGATGTTCTTTTAGCATTGGATCTGAAGTTTGAACGTTAGGTCTTAAGCCATTAAGTTCTTGGCTAAGGATTTGGGATTTAGTGATTACGCATGGCGTTTGGGTTAGAACGTTGGGCGTTCAGACACCAAGCGTCATTGAGTGGATTCCAGGCGTTCTCTTAGAGGCCCATTGGATCGATTTTGGGACTTGGGCCATTTAGGGTTTTGGGCTTGGATTAGTTGGGTCTTGTAGGGAAAAGGGAAAAATGGTCTTTTGCCCTTAATATGATGAAGGATGAGTAGACCATTGGTATGGGATAAAACCTTAGTTATTTATTGGAGTCGTTTTTAGACTATGTTTAGTGGGAGGAGCAGTGTTCGCAACAGATTGAGTGTTGATTCAATTGTATTTTGTTAGAGGTGATTTTCCTTCACTATACTTGTGGATCGAAGGCACCAATGTCGGGCCACTATATTATGTTTGTAAGATGATGATTGTCTTCGTGACAATTACATGTTATGCATGTATATGCTTGATGTCTCTATGACTCTTACTGTTTTTGATTGCATGCTATTTGTAGGGGTGAAATAGACCTGATATCAGTTGAAAGAGACCGAAGGGGGTGAAATGGAACCAGTACCGGTTGAAAGAGACCGAAGGGGGTGAAAAAGACCCAATACCGGTTGAAAGAGATCGAATTGGTTGAAAAATACCTAGATATGTTTGACTGTTTTGTATGTATGGTATGAGGTATTTTGGGGGAACTCACTAAGCTTTGTGCTTACAGTTTTCAGTTTATATTTCATGTACTTCCAACTCGAAAGGGAAGGGCCCGACCTGATCACATTGCATCCACCTATGATTTTCCAAATCACATGATTTTGGGATTTTGTACTCTGATAATATGTTACTATGATATACTCTCGACTGTTTTGATCTGATTATCATATGATTGAAATGAATTTAAAAATGAAAATTTTATCTGAATTTTTGGGATGTTACACAAAAAGGAAATACTTGGAAATCAAAATGTTACACCATATCCCCATCGTTGTAAATTGTTAGATTTCCGTGAGAGCTCAAAGTGAGATATAATTTTGAGTGCTTGTAATAGTTCCAAAAAGTTAATAAATCCTCTCTCTCTCTCTCTCTCTCTCTCTCTCTCTTTCGCTTGTGGATGTAGGTCACCTTGACTGAACCACGTTAAATATTGTGTTCTTTTGATTTACGTTTTTTAGAAGTTTTGTGATTTCACTGAAGTTTGTTTTTTGATATTTTTCTGAAGTGCCTAATTTGTTTTGTTGTCACCCAACATGGTGTATATGTATAAGCAAAGGTTGATGTAAGAAAAATAAAGGGAAATTTTCAATGTAGCACAATGAACTTAGGTGTTCGGTCTGATTTGACCATTTATATATTTTTTGCACAATAGACCATCTAACTTTTACTTTACATGTCAGTTAATCAATTATCGTTAGTTTTTAATCATTCCCCATTAACCAGTTATTCTAAATTACACAAATGATCTCTATGGTTTAAGATGAACATATCGATGGTAATGATAAGGAGAACGATGGGCCCGAAGATGGCGAGGATGACTATTATATGTCTCAGGTTCTTTTGTGAAGCTTTTATGTGATTGATAATTTACTTTTTCCATATGCATATATCCAAGTGTAAAACCATCCATCGCTCATTTTGTCTATTTTCTGTGCTCAATGACATATTTCCAAAAGCCTAATGATCAAGTCATACGAACATAAAACAAGTCATATCTAAAATAACTTTTAACAAATCAAAATCAATATCATGAACGTTAATAATGATTTGTAGCTAGAAGACCAAATTTCCACTAAAACCTCCGTTAAAAGGTCAAATCAATGCATTAATTTATTATCTTGGAATGAGTATTGATATCATCTAATCTTTCAACAACTTAGAAAACTCAAACAATGAATTTAACAAACTTGTCAAGTACAATCCTAATTTTAGGTGGGAAACCAATTGAAGACATTTAAGAAGTCGATAATGTAAAAATTTATATACACGGTACTGCCTGGCTCTCATTACAATGGTATTTCGATCAATGCTTTCTTTATTGTTCCGATTAGTAAGTTTGGTTATTTCATCTCCTAACTATTGATCATAGAAGATTTATTTACTGTTTTAACACTTGACAATCAAGACAGCTGATCATTTTCATGAATAAACAGGATACCATTATCCTCATACGTCCAAAAAAGTATGTGTGGGGATTGAAGTTGTTGATGTTAATATGTGCAACAGTTCTATGTTTATGCATATTCTACGTATTCAAATCATCTACATAGTGAAAAAAATGAGGGAATATGTAGAGTTTCAAGTAATCAAGACATCCCATCATAATAATATCATTGATCACCCTCCAATCATTTACTTGCATTACCCAAAACCAAAACCTTTCAACAACAGGTATAATCTTTATATATATACTTCTTTTCTAAAAAATTTGGTCTGTATATAAATATATAAATACCTATTTTGTCGGTTTACTAGAAACCATATGCATTTGTTTGTCATTATGTCGATGCAAAGATCAGGAAGCGGTTGGTTTGAATCCCTATTGAACAATCATATGAATATAAGGTTGAATGACGAGATATTTGGTCCAAAAAATAGGAGACAAAATCTTTCATCAAATTTTAATACCCTCGATAGGGTTTACAGTATGGGTTTGATTACTTATTCATCCCAGAACAGTTGTTCTGCTGCGATCAATTTCAAATGGATGCTTCATCAGGTAACATTTGAGGTTCGTATTTATCATTATCTGTTGATGTTATTTGAAAACAATCTTGATGATCGATGCAAGGTTTGATGGAACACCATAAAAAAATTCTCTGTTACTTTGCTAAAAGGGGTATTTCGGTCATTTTCTTCCAAAGAAGAAATATGCTAAATATATTGGTTTCTATCCTTGCCAATTCATTTGATAAACATGTGAAGCTTCTAAATGACATGCATGTATCTCATGTACACTCGCCCGAAGAGGTATACAACCCTTTTATGTTTTCAGTAAGGCATCTCATTATTATAAAACCGGGTACAATTATGGACGAATCTGTCGCTATCTTTTTGAACAAAAGTTGATTCGTTGTCATTGAATGGTTTGTTCAAAGAATATTATTGAAATCAATTAAATTTGTCAAATGAATTGAAATTTTAAGGAATTGTGATATGTTGCACATTTGGTTGGCACGGTGGAGTCCGCCGGAGGTGAATGACAGTGGTTACCGAAAGTGAACGGGGTGGTGTCGGATCACCATGCTGGTAAACCATAGGGATAATTTAGAATAACTGTTAACGAAAAAAATAATAAAAAAAACTAACGATAATTACTTATTTAAGTATACTGTAAAACTTAGAAGACCTACGTCACAGAACAACATAAATGATCAAATTCAACTAATAACCTAAGTTCGTTATGCTACACAAACATTTTCCCAAAAATAAATTATAATACGACGAAAAGGAAAAGAAAATTAGGGTCGATAGTCGATAATATGAAAAGATTGGCAAATATAAAGAGTCCAGCTGTTTGAATCTAGCTCGTGTTGGCCACACTCTTCTTTCTTCTCGCTTCCTCTCTCCCACAGATTCTCCATCTCCAACAACCAATATTCCTTGCCGTCAGCCCGTCACCAAGATTCAAAAAGGTAAAAAAAATAAAAACTTTTAAATAATATATATATTGTTCGATTCTTTCCTACGTCATGTTTATCGCCTTGATCATCCTGTTACACGGCATGTATTGATTTGAAAATGAGCACTTGTTTGTTGTTTAACATTCATGACACCATGGGGTTAATTTAGTTAGGTCAAATCGGTCGTTTTATTTCTCATCTGTGGATATCAGGGGTTGGTTTTAGTTTGGCTTTTGTTTTTAGTTTGTGATTGTGTTCATTTATAGTTTATCTTTTCCCCCAAACTTCACAGATTAAATTTATATTATGTGACCTGCTTGTATGAAGCTATCCTTTTGACGATTATAGGTCATTTTAAGTATGCAAAGATCCAGAGAAGTCGGCCTTTCTTTCTTGAAACTTCTACTATCATGAAAAAAAAAAAAAAACAACTTTTAGCTGTTAATCAATACTCGTCTATGTGTAGAGATAATCTATGTTAGTTTGCATTGGTTTTACATGTAGACTGAAATAGAGAACATAAGCGTAGTGATAAATCATACGAGGACCTTAGAATGAGGTGTGCAACATTTTTAATTTGGAATGATAGCCTCATTTACTCTCATTGTGATGTTATCAGAGGGTGTTTGGGATTTATTTTGAACTTCAAAAGGACTTTTAGGCATAATGACTTTATTGACTCATGGTGGTGAGGAAAGGAGTTTTTAGAAAAAGTGTCTGAATTAGCTTTTGTGGTGGAAAAAGTGAGTAAGTTGTTTTTAAAAAAGTGTTTGGATACTCATCTTTTTGCTGAAACATTATCTTATAGATGATGTTTGGTGTGGCTTCACTTAGCTCGGTCACCAACCATGCCTCAAATTATGTAAGTAGCAACTCAAGCATAATGATTAATTCAAACTTTATCTTTGAATTCTCCAATTAACACGCCTTCTTTATTGGGCCAATTTTTCCAGGGCCCTTACACAGCTGAAGCATTGGTGTTGGCATCCTCAAACTTACATGAAAAACCTCTGCACTTGTCATGTGGACTATTAGTTTCTAAGGATAAATTTATTCAGCCTCTAAGGAGACGTAAACGGGCACTTCCTTTGAGCTATATCGTCTCTGCTACTAGAAATGGAAATGATGAACCTGAAAGCAGTGTGGGTGCTTATGCTGCTGATGATCAATCACTCATCATTTCAGAGAGTAGTAGGAAGTCTACTGAAGAAAATGATTCAGAGAAGGAAATTATTGCTTCTTCAGTATACTTGGATGACAATCACTTGCAGCATGCTCAAATCTTGGGAAATCAGGGAAATCTTCTGGATAAATTAAAAGCTGTTCACATGCATGCTTTAGCAATGGAACAGTGGAATGCTTCCCGGCTAAAACTATGTCATAGGTATCGGTATTTATATTGTGATTTATAAGCCATTAGTTTTCTAGAAGTTGATGATGCAATAACATCAGTGCTTTGGGTACTAACACTAACAGTAACATCACTTTCCTTGCAGACGACATGCTGTTAGTGCTGCAAACCTGATACATTATTTGGCTCTTAAAAGCCTTGATGTCGACCAACTAAAAGATGAGCTCTCTTCTGTAGGCCTCCTGAACTTGGAAACAATCAATCCGTATGTGATTGCAGGCCTCTCCACAGGAATCCAGCTGTTGGAAAATCTAAAATCCAAATCTTCAGAAAATTTCAACAACCAGTTGACAGCAAGTATGATGAGAAAAAGGGTAAATTCTAACCGCGATTTTCTTATCGGTCCAGTTGAAGACAAAAGAAGTCATATCATGGTGACACTTGGTGAAGAAGCCATAACCAATGAAACGTTTATCACTGATATTCTTAAGGCAGGGACCACGGCCGTGCGTATCAACTGTGCCCATGGTGATCCAAGTGTCTGGAGCGAGACAATCAGAAGAGTGAAAATAAACTCTCAGATGCTTGAGAAACCATGTAGGATTCTCATGGATCTGGCTGGACCAAAGCTGCGAACAGGTAGAATGAAATCCGGTCCATGTGTCATGAAAATATCTCCAAAGAAGAACGCGTCTGGAAATGTGATCAATGCTGCTCAGGTTTGGGTGGCACAAAAAGGCGCTGGCTCACCACCTGCTCATGTGTCTCCAGATGTGGTCATGTATGTGGACGGACAGCAGCTTCTTGAAAAGCTACAAGTTGGCGATACTCTTAGATTCCGTGATGCTCGAGGCAAACAAAGGTCACTCAAGATTTCAAAGAAATTCCCTGTTTTTAGTGGCGTTGGATTCATGGCTGGTTGTACAAACACCGCGTATGTCGAGAATGGAACAAAATTGTATATAAAATTAAAAGGGAACAAGAAAAGGTCGTTGTTTGGATCTGTGGTGGATGTCCCTCCTACAGAGACATTTGTTAGATTGAGAGTCGGAGACCTGCTGGTCATAACACGAGATGATTTTGAACAACTACCACAGTTGACTTCTTCCGTGGTTGGTAGTGGGAGTCCTAGAGTGACTTGTTCCTCTGGGTATCTGTTTGACTCGGTCAAACCTGGAGAGCCGATTGCTTTTGATGATGGGAAAATATGGGGAGTGATCAAAGGGACAAGTATTTCAGAAATAGTTGTTTCCATCACCCGTGCTGGTCCGCGGGGCACCAAACTTGGCCCAGAGAAATCCATCAACATCCCCGAGAGCAAAATTCAGTATGAAGGTTTGACTTGCAAAGATATTGTTGATCTTGACTTTGTTGGCGCCCATGCTGACATTGTTGGGGTTTCATTTGTTCGGGATGTTGATGATATTATTCTGCTTGGGAAAGAAGTTAAGAAAAGGAAACTTGACGGATTGGGAATTGTTTTAAAGATTGAAACGAAAGATGGGCTTAAGAACTTGCCTCTCTTGCTTTTAGAGGCAATGAAGTTATCAAATCCTTTGGGGGTTATGATTGCTAGAGGAGACCTTGCAGTTGAGTGTGGGTGGGAGATGATGGGGGATATTCAGGAGGAAATTCTATCGATATGCAGCGCAGCACATGTTCCTGTTATTTGGGCAACACAGGTACTTGAGTCGCTCGTAAAAACCGGTGTGCCTACTAGAGCCGAAATAACTGATGTGGCATGTGGAGCAAGGTTAGGTTTTGTGTATTTATTTTTATTCAAGGCCCCAATTATTTCTTTCTTCTCATGTATTCAGCCATGTTGTGTTGTCATTTATTATACAGGGCTACTTGTATAATGTTGAACAAAGGGAAGCATATTCTGGAAGCTATTGCGACTTTAGATACCATATTAAAAGGCAGTTGTGCCAAGGTAAAGCCAGATGTCAGACCTCTCGTATTACCCAACCTCGTCTCTTAAATCTTCATCTTCTTTACTTGTATTGTAAATGTATCTTTTCAGAAAAATGTCTTGTCATCTGCATGCTTGCTTGATTGTGATAGCCAAAAAAGTTGTATTAGCTTATGTTGGATTCACTCCATTGATGCAACTTCATGCTTCGCTTGATGTTGAAAGTATATATGTTTAATGGTTTAAAGTTGGGAGTTGCACAAATGTTAAAGAATCATTTGACTGTATTTTGATCTCTTACAGAAATTCAAATAACTAGTAACAAGTTCTCCTTGCACCATTTAACCCCAAAGCATCATGTGTGTTAACCAGAAATCTTAATGCATAGATGGTGGTTAATGCAGTTGATGTAATGTGTAGTTAATTTACGTACTAAATTATAATATATTTCTGTTCAACATTTGATAAATGCTGATCAAAATTGTTTTTATAAAACACCCAAATCTAAACCCACTTTCTTGGAAACATAACATCCGAGTTCACTTTTATGACAGATAAACACGCACAAACAATTTATCTGGAAGCACAAAACAAAGATTGATGACCACGTACAGAGGACAAATGACAAACCCTCCCATGAATACCATTATTTTCACCCAATATCATCATGCATATATATATATATATATATATATATATATATATATATATATATATATATATATATATATATATATATATATATATATATCCACTAAAATACCTACACCATACTCATAATTTGGTTTGCACCCACACCACAATTTCAAGCCCACACAAGACTAACAACCCTCAAAGACAGCTAACTTCCCTCTTCACAAATGAAGGCAAGGCAAAGGCAGCTTGATGCATCTGTTTAATATTAAAAAAAGAAAAAGAAAAATGAATCATGTAACATATCATCATACACTCACTAAACTGTGTATAGCAAATAGCAGGTTAATTAGGAACCTGAGAGTTGTAGAACCTTAGTTCTCTCCAGTGCTCCAGTGCTCCCTCTACCTTCTCAATGGGGTTTACAGGAATCTTAAAATCTACAGGTGGTCCATCCGTTGAGCACAATATGAATCCAATAACACCACTGAAATATCAACAATCAATCAGTTTTTTTTTTCTTTCTAGAATTATTGTTAACAGCAGCAGCAATGTAGCAGTAGGGTTTAATGAATAATGAGAGACACCTGGGATATGTAGGTACAGTTGCCCATGCATAATGAACAGAACCCTTGAATATATCGCGACATGCAGTGACCATGTCCTGGATAAGATGAGTGTGGAGCCACATACTCTCTGCCATGTTACAAAGTACCCCTCCAGGTCTTAATGCTCTTGCTATCGACTCAAAAAAAGGCCTTTCCACTAGTTCTTGAGCAGGACCTACATACGTTATGTTATGTTATGTTACATCATCATACTTTCCACACCATACATGTATGAATATTCATTCATCATAAGCAAAACAAAAAAAAACATACCCACAGGATCAGATGAATCAACAATAATGGCATCATACTTTCCTTCAGGTGTGTTTCGGATAAACTCAACAGCTGTCCAAATTCCACAATATCAAATCTCAAACTTAAACATAAATGTAATAAATAATAAAAACATTACCATCAGCGACATGGAGATGAACACGAGGATCTTCAAAACCAACAGCTAACTCGGGAAAATACTTCTTACTTACCTACAAAATTACAATTACATATATAATATAATGAGCATGTAACAAAACATCAATTACTTACAGTTAATAAATTTTATCGATTTAGTTTCACCAAATACATACATACTCACATCTATAACCATCTTATCTATTTCACATATATCGATTAAATCCACAGATCTGTGGCGAGCAATTTCCCTTAGAACTCCACCATCCCCGCCACCCACAACCAGAACCTGCATACAAACACACCATCCAATATCAATAAGCATGGAAATAAAGAGATCACAAACTTCATCTTGATGCTAAAGTTACCTTTTTTGGCGATTCAATGGAGCAAAGGGGAAGATGAGCAATCATTTCCTGATATGCACATTCATCTTTCTCACTCAGCTGAAGAATGCCATCAAGAACAAGAACTTTCCCATATGTTGCAGACTGTACACATCAATAATTTAACAACTTCAGCATATATATATATATATATATATATATATATATATATATATATATATATATATATATATATATATATATATATATATATATATATATATGAACACGTGATTCTCTAGTTTTAGTACTAGAGTCTAGGGCTGATCCATGTTGACATGTGATACCTCAAAAACTACAACCTCCTGGTACTCTGATTTTTCCTTGAACAGAATCTTTTCTACTTCCAAGGAATGCGCTTCTCCTGATATTTATTATACACAAAAGGAAACTCAGGTTGCATATTCAACATATATGAACCCTAGCTTAAATTACCTGGCCACATGGGGTTGTTAAAGTACATGCTTTTGCCACCTTTATCTGCAGCAATTAACAAGATAATGATGATCATCTCAAACAGTAACCACATGATTCATGATTCTGTTTATTCAAATGATTACCAGAGAACCATCCAGAAACAACTGTTGCATGACAATTGGCTTCAAGCTCTGAATCAACAGGGGAAGCTCTTGCTTTCAGGCAACAAGATGGTTCATTCACCCTCCCATCCAAACTTCTCTGGACTTCCAAGTCTCTCCCTGCGTCTCCCTCCATAGATTCTCTTTTCCTTCTCCAGTTTCAGCCTCTAACACCAAAATATGGACCTTACACTTTAAGTTGCTACTGGTACGACAACATGAACATGAAACAATAGAAATCAACAGCTTTTATAATAGGATAGATATAGAATACAACAAAGGCTAAAAAGGTTAGACTAAAGGGGGAAATCTTGCAAAGACACATGGACATCAAATTCAGCAATCACAATATTCTGTATTGAAAATTTTTTAGTATAGAAACCATCAATTCTATTCCCCTTTCCCTCCTTTTGTGACATTCTAAAGTAAAAGCAATCATCTACTTTACCAAGAACATTTCACAAAGTGGATTCTAATTAGACCTGTAAACAGATCAAGCAACATAACGTGATTAAATCAATCTATAAGTCGAAGACGTGTACATTTACCTAAAACAGCGTAACATATAAGCTGAAGATCAAGATTCTTGGCAGCAGGAAGAAAAATATAAATACATAAAAGAATTAATTAAAAAAAAAAAGGAAAAGGTACATGTGAAAATACTAACTTTTGATTGGAACTGCCAAAGTACAACTAATTTTCGAATTTCGATCAAAAAAAAAGTTCAAAAAGTAATTTCTTAACAAGCTTACAAGGGCCTGGAGAACGTGAATGGAACAATATATAAGCTAGGGATTGAAAACTTTTGGGCGGCAACACGAGGGGGATTTACAGAAATTCTAATTATAGCCACAAAAAGTTTAAACCCAGAAACTTTCTAATCTACCGCAATATATAAAACATGAATATAAGAAAAATAATTGATTATATGAGAGATGAAAGGTCCAAGTCAGGGAAATTGAAACATAACGTCAGTAGTTTGTTGATTGTGTAAATGTGGTCAACCGAAACGTACTCTCAGGCAACACAGTTACACAGAAGAGATTAAAAAACATACACACACAGAGATACAGTGGTAATCTCTCCCTCGATGTGGTCGCAGCTTTTGGGGATTGTGCTTTGAGTCGATGAAATGGCGTGAGGTGGGTGCACAGATACATTAATGCTAAATGACGAATTGGTAAAGGTTTCGGCCCTTGCCAAAACAGGATATGGTTCGCAAAAGTCCCATAAGCTTTCCACTAATTTTTACTATTAGCTCGCTTTTTTTTTTTTTTTTTTTGTTTTTTAATATTGCAAATTTGAACTTCGATTTTTTTTTGAAACATAAACTAATCAAGTTACTAATTATTAATGTTGTAAAAAATGTTTGGCAGGACCTACGGTTGACTGAAGACTAGGGTTAATGATTAATCGATCTAGATGTAGATTAATTAGAGATTAATCAAAAACATAAAGTTATTAATAAATAGAGATTAATCAAAAACATAAAGTTATTAATAAAACTCGTTAAAAACATAATATATTCTAAGAAAATAGTATTTGAACGTTTCAAATTATGAAAATATGAAATATTTATATAATATTGAAAAAATTAAATACTTGAAAAATAAAATTTTGAAATTTTGGTGTTATATTTAAAAATTTAAATATTTGAAGTTTTTAGTTTTTCCCACCTAGGAGCGCCAAGGAACGCCATAGATCACCAAAACTGAGTTTGACCGATATTGACGAATTTCTGGCAAACACCTCTAGTCGTAATCGGTTCTAGACCACCAAATAACTAATCCCCGATTAATCGGCCGGCAAGGCCGATTTCTACAACACTGCTAATTAGAATCTATATCTTATGTGAGATTTGAACCCATGACCTTTCAAT
Source organism: Lactuca sativa (assembly GCF_002870075.4). Classification (NCBI taxonomy): domain Eukaryota; kingdom Viridiplantae; phylum Streptophyta; class Magnoliopsida; order Asterales; family Asteraceae; genus Lactuca; species Lactuca sativa. The sequence continues at coordinate 233,283,238 of NC_056624.2, forward strand.
TGATATTGACTCCCTACCGCTAGGCAAAAACATTTTGGTTAGTTTTGATCACTTTTGACTAACACCATAAATATTCCATTTATTTCCCAAAAACGTATCAAAGTTTCAATTAAATTATAATTCATCATAAGGGATGCAACTCGAAAACTATTGATGTCTTTTTGATGTGCAACATCATTTTCACATATGGAACAAGAGGGAAAAAAAAAACCGAATATGGATACACATTGATGCCTTTGCTCTGTTTGAGTTAATTTTTTAATTGATTGGAAACATGATATCTACAGTATCAAGAAACTTATAATCATCTCTCTAGGTTCAACCTTTGAGGTTTTATCTTAAACCAACTTAATTTTTGGAAAATAAAGATTAAGAGTCGATTTAGCTTAACAAATAATAAAATGTCTTTATATAATTCAAGGTTAAGAAACGATTTAAATAGTTGAATCTTGAAAAATATATAGATTATTTGTTGTTCCATAATTAAAAAACATTCTTTAAAAATATTTTGATCGGGACTTGGAGTGGTTGTGGTAGGTTCATTTTAATTTTATACATATAAAATTAATAACAATAAAACATATTTTGGGTGAGAGTAGGTTGTGGTAGGTCCATTTTACTTTTATACATATTAATTATTAAGGTTAAAACAAATTAAAATTAAAGTAAATTACACGTGTGTGTGTTTTTTTTTTTTTTGAGAAAATGACAAAAATAGCCATTTACACTAATTGCATTACAAAAATAGCCAAAAAAATCGAAATTACAAAAATAGCCAACGATTTCACAGATGAGAAGGTCCCATCTGCGAAATGATCTTCTCATCTGCGAAAGTACAAGCACCTAAAGCACAGCTATGCTTTAGGTGCTTGTACTTTCGTAGGTGGAATTAATTTTTTTTTAAAAATATTTTTGCTGTATATATAGGGGTAATTTCGCAGATGGAATAGGTCTATCTGCGAAATACTCTCACTCTATCTGCGAAATCGTGGTATTTTTTGTATTTTTTTCTTAAAGTTTGACTATGAAATGAATTGGTTTGACTACGAAATCATGTTGCTATATAAAAAGTTTTGTAGAAAAAATATCATTTTGGTTGTTATTAAAATCCGTTACCTAAATCAATATGACCACCAATTTGCAGACTTGATTATTTTGCAGTTTTTTTTTTTCAAAAAAGAAAATTGCATTTTTTTCGGTCATAGTTTTTGTAATATTTTCGTCTAATAAAAATGTTTTTTTTTCAAAGGTAAACCAAATAAGTTTTAGTAAAATTGGTTAAGATGTTTAGCTATCGTGAATTCCGTGTTAAAAAAAATTATATTGAAGATTATTTAAAAAAAAAAAAAAAAAAGGTTGTAAAAGACCCCAATAAATATTTTTTCTACAAAAAATTTTATATAGCAACATGATTTCGTAGTCAAACCAATTCATTTCATAGTCAAACTTAAAAAAAAAAAATACAAAAAATACCACGATTTCGCAGATAGAGTGAGAGTATTTCGCAGATGGACCTATTCCATCTGCGAAATTACCCCTATATATACAGCAAAAATATTAAAAAAAAAAATTAATTCCACCTGCGAAAGTACAAGCACCTAAAGCACAGCTGTGCTTTAGGTGCTTGTACTTTCGCAGATGAGAAGGTCATTTCGCAGATGGGACCTTCTCATCTGTGAAATCGCTGGCTATTTTTGTAATTTCGATTTTTTTTTGCTATTTTTGTAATGCAATTAATGTAAATGACTATTTTTGTCATTTTCTCTTTTTTTTTTGTGGCATTGAGCTACTTACATGTTTAGTCTTTAAGCTAAGTTTTGTTTCTTTTGAGTTTTAAATGTCAAATTTGCTGCATGTTTTGTTTTTATTATATGTTTTTATTGTACGTTTAGTTCTTTTTTTACCTAAAAAGACAGTTATATTCTTATTAATTCCTTTGTAATAAAATTTATGATTTATATATTAATAAATTAAGCAAATCAATTTCCCTAAAGTCTAAGCAGCGTTAAGAGTAATTCTCTCAACCACTATAAACATCCCTGACACCTGCATCACCGGTAACCTATATCGTCGTCAGTCATCCCACCCAATCACCGATAACATGTATCGTCATCAGTCATTCCACCCAACACAAGTAACTCACACCATTGCAGCCCACATAATTCCTGCCTCTTTCCCTCATTTACAATCTTGTCACTACTAGCTCACAAGCCACCATAATCCTGCATATGTTGGAGTGTGGTGTACACCAGACTAAATCACCACAACCTCTACTACCGGAAAAAAAATGTACCGTTAAACTGATCAATTCATTTAAACTAAGAATCTAAACAATAAATCATAACCACAAATTCAAATCAGAAAGCAAAACTAGAATCAATCCATTAAAAAAAACCCTCCATCCATTCAAACCTGAAATTAAACACATAGACATCAATAGAGCCGCTGACAATGGAGATGAACAAATGCCCCATTCCCCTCACCTTCACCCTTGACCCTCACCCACTTCGTGGCTATTTCACCTTTGAAAAACCACCACCATCTTCTTTGTCTTCTCCGACATGCACTTCCTCCCAAAAAAAAAACTAGATACAACACCTCGATGGCAATAATGCTCTGGCCGCCAAATCCTAGTCAACTCTCGTTTTCTTTCTTGTCAGTAACCACCTTCGAAAAACCACCACCATCTCCTTTGTCAGTGCACTTTTTCTAACGAGAGGGTTGCAGATCTGGACGTGAAGTGGTGGCGTAGAAGGTTGCACATTCGGAAGGTGAAGTGGTGGCGTGGGTTATCGGTGACAGAAAGAGGAAGGAGAGGACAAGCGACATGGGAAAGGAGGAAATGGTCTCAACCTCTCACTGATGCTATGATCTAATAAATGTATAAGGTTTGGTGATTGTTTTTGGTCCCTAATGAGGGTTTTTGGGCTCGCTTTCGCGCACCGACTAATCCTCCGCTGCAACCAAAAGGCTTTGCCTCATGCCCTGGAATTACTGCAGGCGAACTTCCATGGCCACTAGGGTTGAGTAATATCAGGATTTAAACATGGGTCAATAGGTTATTCATCATATCTTCCACATGTCTTACCTGTAACGTTTGGTGGTTGTAATATAGCTTTAAGGGGTTGTACATTTTATCTATTTAATAAATAATAAATAATAAACAATAAATAAATAAGGTCAATATAGTCTTATTAGGTATAACAAGGACCAAACGTGCAACAAATTTAACATTTAAGGACTCCACAGATGGATAACCCGACTTAGGAACTAAACGTACAATGTGACCTAGCAAACAAATTTAGAAATAGTTCATTTTGGTAGGTTTTTCCGGTCCTGATTTGACCTTACAACACGATCTTGCAAAATGTGAAACGATCTTAGGTAAGATTCCGATATTAACAACCTTGTACTAAAAAGATGATTTAATTTAACTACAACAATCAAATAATAAGAAACAAACACAAACAACCCCCATATAAAGTTCACCCCTTCATATCAAGTTGTTAGAACTTAGAAATTAGAATGTACATACAACAAAAACTCCGCCATGCACTCAATTTACTTTTTCTATTTCGTAATCACCAATAGTCGTTGCAAGAACATGACCCATTCTTAAAATGATGAAATCTATTCGAATCCCTAACCACAATTTCTCTTCCCCTTGCCACCGATATATACTTCATTGCAGTGTGACAATCTCCACATACCCTCAAATTCTTCAACACCCTTATCGGTTTCGTTTTTGACGTACTACTTATCAACCCAAACGCCACAGCAATCTTCTCACTATGCTGAACCAAATATCCTTCTTTTTCTTTCTCATCCAGTTCATGAAGAACAAAACCAGTATCCGGAACATACCCCAGTTTCTTTATCTCCATCACCAATTCATCTAACTCTTTGTATATCTCATGGGCACGAGGATGACACGTGTCCCCAACATAGAATTTATGCGATTGATTCTCAGCTTCTATCCAGCTGCAGCCTGCTTCCTTCATCAAGTTCCTTTCTTTCATGGTTTTCCGGATTTTAACCACCGAATCCCATTCACCCTTTGAAGCATATAAGTTAGACAACAAGATATAAGCAGATGGGTCATCTGGATCCTGCTCTGTAATCATTTTTGCAGCTAATTTTCCAAGTTTTGCATCACCATGAACTTGACAGGCTGCAAGTAATGTTCTCCATACAAGAGCATCAGCCTTGAAAGGCATTGACTTGATAAAGTCGAGAGCTTTTTCAAGAAAACCGGATCTTCCCAATAAGTCAACCACACACGCATAATGTTCCATCTTTGGGTTAATCTTGTGCTCATGGTACATGGAATCAAAGTGTTTTAGACCCTCATCAACCATTCCTACATGACTACAAGCCGATAAAACAGAAACATAAGTGACTTCATTTGGCTTCACGCCTGCTTTAACCATTTCATCAAACTTCTCCAGGGCATTTCTTGCAAAACCATGTTTTGCAAAACCGGTAATAATTGAAGTCCAAGATATGACATTCCGTTCTTCCATTTTGCTAAAAACCCGTGAAGCTGCTTCAATGTCCCCACATCTTGAATACATTGAGATCAAAGCGTTACATACCCTTTGGTTCGAATCAAATCCCGACTTTATTAACCGTGCATGCATCTCCTCACCCTTTCCAAGAGCACCGAGACTGGCTGCTGCACTTAAAAGACTGGCAAATGTGAAAGAATCAACCGCCTCTGTACCTTTTGTCTCCTCAATTTGATTAAACATCTTGAAAGCTTCGTGAGAATCCGTGTTTTTAACATACCCATCTACAATCGCGTTGTATGAGATCAAATTCTTCTCGAGTACAACTTCAAACGCCTTTTGGGCATCTTCCATGATACCAGATCGAGCATACATGGTGATAAGTGAATTCCCAACACAGTTCACGGATGCAAGACCAGATTTCACTGTGTGGGTGTGAATTTGTTTACCGATTTCAAGATTCGAAAGGTTTCCGCTTGCTTTTAGAAGGCTGGAGAAGGTGAAATGGTTTGGGAAGACATGACCTTGTGTGATCATATTTTTGTAGAGTTGAATGGCGGCTGTGTCGAGACCTCCACTTTGTGCATATCCTGTAATGATTGCGGTCCATGACATCACATTATGATTAGGCATTCGTTCGAAAACTTTTGTAGCATCCTTCATTGGTTCAGTGGTTGCACACTTTGCATACATGTCCACGAGACTACACCCGATGTAGACATCTGAACACAAATCTGACTTAATCACCCACGAATGCAATTGCTGACCAATGGAAACGAATCCCAATTCAGCGCAGGCAGACACTACACTGCTTAAAGTAAACCGATCGGGCATAAACCCAGATGATAGCATACTTGAAAACAAATGAATTGCATCTTCATGATGTCCCATTTGTGCATATCTAGTGATCAATAAAGTCCACGTAACCGAATTTCTCTCAGACATTTTATCGAACACTTTCTTTGCAGACTCCAAGTCGTGAAACCCCTTCGAAAACAAATCAAGCAAAGCACATCCAACACAAACATGAGATTCAAAGTATCCGGTCTTAATAGCAAACCCGAAAATCACTTCTCCGATCCAAGCATTTTCTCCATTACAACACGCTTGAATCGCGGCCGAGAAACAAAACTGATTTGGGGCTTCGCCGTGCCTTAGCATCTCAATAAAAGTCAGCAACGCTTGTAATTCGAATCCATTATGCGCGAAACAAGATATCATGGCACTCCAAGAAACCAAATCCCTCAATCGATCATCACCCATGGAATCAAATATAGTTTTAGCAGTAACCCAATCCCCGCATTTGGAATACAAGCTTATGAGCGAGTTCAATACAATTGCGTCCAGTTTTATTCCAGATTGGTTGAGTTTCGAGTGAACAAGCTTGCCAAGTTCAAAATTTCGGGTTCGGATGCACGATTTAAGGAGGACGGAGAAGGTAGTGAGGTCTGGGGTGAGCTGGTGTTGTTGGGTCATAACATCAAGGACTGAAATTGCTTCTTGAATCTGCCCCACATTGGATAGACGGATTAGTCGGTCCTTTAGAGGTTCGAAAGTGGGGTTTTTTAGGGTTTGAATCAATTGCGTTCTTTTGGTAGAAGGATTTCTGGGTTTGTGAGACGTTGGAGCCAATTTGGCGGGAGAGAGAAGAGGGAGAGTTGACATTTTCAAGAAGGGTAAATTCTGGACTGAACAACAAAAATGGAAAGTATAGACTATATAGAATAGAATACGCAGAATAGATACAGAGGAGCCTTTTTGTCAAAGAGATACAGTAGTTTAGAAAGAAAGACAGTACGACACCCAACCCGATGGTCGATAGATATAGCCCCTTGAAGTATTTTAACCAAAGAAACATTTCATTTCAAGATTTCAATATGCTTTTTTTTTAAATAATAAGAACGGTTAATTAATTACTATGGGCTTATGGCCAATGCAATATTTTCATTTATGATATGGTTTAAGAAGAAAATTAAGGCTTATGTCAAAAAAAACTTGAGATATCATCAAACTTCGATGCTTCATACGTAAGCGATAGTTCCCAACTGTTGTCCACATATGATGTTAGTGAGGAAAGAAGATAGTGTTAGCATCAAATAATGTAGCTAGTAAACATTTCATTGCCAATATATCTACAGTAATATTTCATCAACTGCCTTGGTTTTAACTGACCTTTATAAACATTTATACACAACTATTCTGCAAAATTAGTTACAACAGAATTTTGATCGGAAACTTTGTAACGTCCCAAAAATATCGAAAAAAAATTTCATTTTAAATAAGTCAAAACCATTCATTCATTGTTCCAAAAGACGATTAGAGTCAAAATATTCTCAAAACATCAAAGTAATTTGGAAGCATTCAGTGCAGACTAGATATCCAGGAGATGTCGTGCGGTCATGCCAAACTCTTCCTTTTTAAACTAGAAGTACCTGAGATAAACCGTAAGCACAAAGCTTAACGAGTTCTCCGAAATACCACATACATCACAAAATAAAATAAACAACTATGGTTATCAGCAACCCTAGGGATTATCAACAATCCCAATCGGCTAACAGTATGTCCGGTGGGTTATCAGCAACCCTGAAGACTATCAACAATCTCAGTGGGCTAACAGCACACCCGTGAGTTATCAACAACTTTGGATAACACATAATAACAAATATCAAGTAAGACCCAACTGGTCAGCATGCATACACATAGTACCATACATGCAAGTATAGTGACAAAACTCACCTCGATCGGTAAAAGAATAGATCTCACAGACGAGTTGTCGGTGCTGAAGTCTCTTTTACTAAACATATCCGAAACCAAACCCTAATTAGCAATTAAGATAAATACTCCAACTTAGCAAGTCCAAATACCAAGATAAATCCTCATGTGGGCAAAAAACCATTTTGCCCTTTTAGGTCCTCACCCCTCACAGTTGACCAAAAGTCAAACTGGTCAAAAAGTCAATATTTAACCTTTTGTTGACTTACGCGCGACGTACGTCTTACTCTACGCAGGGCGGAGAGTTCTATCCAGAAAATGTGCAAGAATCAGGCAACGTTGGGCGTGCCCAGATTACGCCTCATATACGGCTTCCCTTGCCAAACTTCATTTTAAGCACTTAATACATTAAGACATTTCACTTAAAGCTCAAATTTGGTTCCTAATAGCTTCATAATGGATAAAGTTTTCAACTTTATCCATTAGGATGGTCCAAATAACCAAGATCTAGCATTTATGTCTCAAAGGGACTAAAAAATGCATATTTCTCAACTTAATTCATTAAGTCCAAGTCTCCAACCTTCAGATCTGAATCAATATGATGTTTAGATGGATAAAGTTTCCAACTTTATCCATAACAAGGTCACAAACTTTCAAGATCTGAACTGTATGCACTAAAATGACCCAAAAATGATAAACAATTTGCAATTTTGCATGGCTTAATGAACAAGCACCAAAGCACAACTTTCCAAGTCCAATAAGTCCCACGAGTGTTCTATATAGCTCAAAAGGTGTTGGAGTTGCCTCAACTCCCAAAACACAAGCTTAAGGGACCAAAAAGTGACAAAAATGACAATTAACAAGATCTATGAAACCAATGAGCAAGTTTGAAGCTTTTTAGTCACAATGGTCCAAGAATGAAGTAACCTTGTTGGATCTATACTTGAACCCTTCTTCTATACACTTTCCACAACCTTATTCTTCAAGATTCCACCTTCTAATGGAGAAATAAGCTCATAAATGGTGCAATGGCTCAAAAAGGTGAGAGGAGGCTAGGGTTTCTCAAGGAATGATCTTTGGTGATGGAGGTTGGTCATGAGAGGTTTCCTATAAGTTAGAACCCTTAAATAGGGATCAAAACCGAAGAATTAGGGTTTTCATATGTCGTGATTAAGCCCTGCGTAACCTAAGTTATGACATGTGTAGCATATTAGAAACGTGATCCACACTTAGCCAGCTACGCCCTGTGTAACTCGCCTATGCCTTGCGTAGTAGCTATGCCCTACGTAACTTTCCTACGTCTTGCATAGGACAAAAAACCCCAATTTTCACTTTAACTTTAAACAACCATAACTTCTTCGTTTCATCTTTGGTTTCGGTGTTCTTTTTATGCACAGAAAGGTATTGAATAACACCAAAATTCTATCTAATTAATTTTGACTTAAAACATACCGAACTAAAATCCTTAATTCATGAAAGAAGTTTGAAACATCACTTTTCCCATTTACCCTTTGACTCTAAAACACAAACTAAGGGCTTGGATCAAATAACCTATATTATCAACATCCAATAGGGTCTAAACCATATTCCCTTGAAGCCCAAGGCTTTAATTTGATATATTTATTGTCCATAATCCTGAAATAAGAAACTTCTCGAAATAGGATATTATAAATTTCCTCCACTTAAACTGGATTTCATCCTCGAAATCCGTCTTGGTTAGGATTTATGAAACAATGCCAATATATTCCATAAGCTCCCTCTAACCATTTCGAAATCAAGGCATCTTATAAAGAAAACTCGAGAGACCACTTAGAAACCCACAATTTTCATCAAATAATCCAATAACTTGAAAATACTCAAGCACAACAACTATCTTTCTCTCCCTAATTGTATGTCCCAACTTCCCGAGAAAGCCACTCAAACCGGGAACTCTCAAAACTACAACCACTAACCATCTCCCGAAATATTCTCCCCGAAACCTGGAACCCACCATCCATACCCTGGGATTGATGATCATACAATCGTCATACCTACCCCTAGTTCCATGACTAGGAACACCACCAAACCATGCAAAAAGAATACTCAAAACATCCTGATCGTGAATTTCATCTTATCCTAAATCCGAAGTTGTGCCCAAAAACTTGAAGTACACACTTGACTTCCTAAAAATTCATCACCAACCCGTTGCTCCTATGAGTATAATGATGGCCACTCCAATAATCTCACGTTGCATCCAAACCCTTCATCAGCTAATGTGTACATATACCTGACAAAACAATCGATACATTTACGACGATCTTCATGAATTTAGATTTCAGAACCGATATCTAAAATTGGTAACCAAACTCCTAATAGAAAGACTGCAAGCAAACCAGGTTCATAATCAAAGCATTTAGTAAGAGACTTTTGATGCACAATTAATACTCCCAACAAAATTTTACTATCCACATGATCCAAACCGGCTGGTCATTGAGTCTCCCGACTCCCAACAATGCGCTAACACCTAAACATGTGAATAAGACCAACGATTCGAGACCTAAGAGTCTCAATCAAATGACTATCGGTTCCCACCCATGGGAATCATACAACCACTGGTTCATGATACATCGTGACACGCTTTAGCAACTAGAACGATAATCTCATGGTACTACACCGATCTCACCGTTATTCTATCACTGTCTTGAGGACTCACAACCAACATTACATGCAGATACTCAACCATCAACTCACCAACTTGCAAGAACCCAATCAACATCCCTCTCAATCACTAACCAAATACATCATGAGCCATACCCTTCTATAACGAAAAATTCCTTTCACAGTACAGGCTGCTACCAACGCAAAATCAAACGAAAACATGGTTGCACACAACCAACGAATGAGACAGGCAGTTGTACTCTTTCTCATATTCAAAGGTTATAACCCACATAGAAACCATTCCTATAATTCGAACCAAGTTCTCATTTGCTGTCTTGTTTAGTACACATACACCCTTCACGACAATATTTAATGAACTTACAACAATACATACCCTCAAGAGAACCCATAACCAACCCTGGATCTACTTCATTGCGTTTTCCTTACAACCTTACCCAAAGGGTGAAGTACCAGTAGATCTAACGAAATATGAACCTCAATCGTTAATAGAAACATCCTCATAAACGACTGAAAAAAAGATCCTACCTGTCACACCCCCGACTGACGGTGGAAGCGCAAAGGGTTGACCTCTTACAGTACAATCCCAAAACATAAATTTATGTTTTCTTAATAACATATATTACATTGACTAAACTAAAAACCTATCTATTTTCGTGCAACTTGCTCTTCCTTGCATTGAGCTTCCTTTCATCCTAGGAACACATGCAATTTTTGAAAATGTCTACTTGATGTTGGTGAGTTCACATGTTTTATAAATATCAATAAAAATTCTTTGAAAACTTTTAGGATTTATTGTTTGTGAATATGTTAATCTTTCAAGAGTTCCTTATTTCCTAGGAATTCCAAAACTAATAATCCTATTTTCGTTTGCTAAATCCTATCCTTAGGACATACTATCTAACCTAATCTTATAAAATATTATTTCTTCAAAAATCTTTTCTTTCTTTTAGAATGTAATACATATCCTAAACTTTTATAATTTTTGTCAAATCTTTTTAATCTAATCATACAACTACTGAAGGAATCCCTTAGGCAGTTTAAATTAATATTTTTCGAACATTACCATGAGCCCCTATAATCGATGTTATGGACCGATAAATAACCCCAACACGATGCTTCATCGGACGTCGAACAATATTACTTTTATAATTAAGAAAGCTATCATGTCGGGATTGTAGCTAACAATCGCAGAAGGGGGTGTGACCCCCTATATATATATATATATATATATATATATATATATATATATATATATATATATATATATATATATATATATATATATAGAGTCAAGATCAAATAAGAAGGAAATTTTTGGTAGGAAGGTAAGAAGATTTTGTTCTACATATTTTTTTCGCGAACAAACAAAATGAATCATTAGATGATTCATTTGTAAGATGATTCACAAGAAAAAATTCTCAAAAAAACATCTCGATGATTCATTTATACAATGATTTTGTTGTTATTCACTAAAATTGTCATAAAAGTGAATTTTTTCTTAATTTACTTAAAAATGATTCATAAAGATGTTTTTTTTAGGAATTTTTTCTTGTGAATCATCTAGTGATTCATTTATTTTGTTCGTCAAAAAAATATGTAGAAAAAAAAACTTGTTACCTTCCTACCAAAAAAAATTTCTTACCGGATCTATATATATATATATATATATATATATATATATATATATATATATATATATATATATATATATATATATACACACACATATATTTCTGACTCTGACAAGATTAACGATTATAGGTTTGTGGTTTGGCCGAATTTTATTAGGCTATAGGATGAATAATAATAGCTCACTAACACGTGTTTGCCTAATCTTAAGTATGATTATTGTTTTATCTTTTCTTTAATTAATATTTATTTGATATCATAATTATTCATATATATCCTTAATCCTATATATAATAATTATCTTTTATATATTTTCTTTGATAGGTTATCGAACAGAGAAGTACATTTCCTATCATTATGTTTTCTTCCATAATTATCACTTTATATATATATATATATATATATATATATATATATATATATATATATATATATATATATATATATATATATATATATAAAAGATAATTATAATGAGTGATTATTCCATATTTATTCTTATATATATATATATATATATATATATATATATATATATATATATATATGTATAAAATTATGATTATATAACATGATATTAAGGCAAAGTAACAGCTAAGTACAATGTCTATCCTAAAACTTGGCTAACATTATTTCAAGGTACTATGTTATCCTAGAAAAACGGCTAGCATAATGACTAGGTATAATCATTTCCTAGTATATCGGGTAGCATAATGATTAGGCATAATATCATTGATTAAAACTAGACAAAGTTTCTACCGACAATGTATCCTATCGTTTCATGTTATATGTATAAAATACTAATATATTTATAAAGACAAAATAGTTTCATAAGAACCCCCCCCCCCCCCCCCCCCCCCCCGTGATAAAATATTTTTAAAACCATAAACGTGAGGCCGTGAACTCACCCTAGTAGCATGATCATGCATACTCTCATTACTGCATCCAATGCTTCGCACCATCAGGATCAGCAAAAGGATATCAAATTTACTTCAGATAGATAGATAGATAGATAGATAGATAGATAGAGAGAGAGAGAGAGAGAGAGAGATCGGACTTTGTGATATGGAATTTTGAGAAGTGAAAGGTTCTATTTATAGGGCGTATGCACGCGGTGCACCTTATGTGCGTTGTGCACATGATTCGTGGCTCCAACCAAAGCTTGTCAAGTGTTTGACTCATGGTGGTCCATGTCTCTCAAATCTCAACAAATCGTGATAAAGTAAATAAAAATACTTTAACAACTTAATTAAGTTACGTATAAAAAGTAGTTTCAAAGATATAATATTCAAACCTATGAGCTCACTCACATTTCGTTGACGTTTTCAAAACCGCATGTATTCCTAGGAAACCGTGAGACTGAAGTTTGCACTCCCAGAAGCAGTATTTGAATGAGGAAGCAACTAGAAGACTGTTATTGTTTATTATTATGCCCACATGTTAAGGCATTCTTTGTTTTAGAAATTCTAGTAATCCGATGTAATGTTTTATCTATGAATAAAAATGATATTTATGTTACATCTTGTTTTGTATTGTTCAATGCATGTTGAATGACTGTGGTCCAATATCCCTACGTCGCACAATCCGGCGTTCCTGCCGTCAGTCGGAACAATTGTGGATTAATTGTTTTTACAGTTGTTCATGAGAAGAGCTTGGTGGTACTGTAGACTCGCATCGAAGATATTGGTTTCCGTTGTTTTGTAAATCAACTTTGTTAATCTTATGGTTTTCAAACAGTCGAATGTTGTATCACCATTTTAATAAAAAGTTTTAATTGGTCAACCTATTTTAAATAAAAATCTCTTTGGTAATTTGGGGACGTTACAACATCACCACTGACGCAACAAATGATTATTTGAAAGTATCTACGAGAACTGCATAGGAGTGTGTTGATTGTGTTTTGGGTATGTGTTTTTGAGGTTTTCGGTAAAATATATTTGCATAAAGCTACGAGATGTGATATTGATGAATTTTATTTGACCCATGAAGCAAAGCATGGTCTACCAAGAATGATATAGGTAGCCTAGATTGCAGTGGAACTGTTCAAATGTGTGGCGATGTCAATTTACCCGAGATAAAATAGGTGCACCGTCTTTGATACTTGAAGATGTTCCATCTAATGATTTGTGGATCTGAGATGAATTATTCGAGAGTGCAGGGTCCAACAATGACAAAATTATTTTTAGACATTTTTCAATGATATTTTGATCCGGTAAGCGTCCGATATATCTTTCACAATGAACTGAAAAGAATATAATCATGATTAATACCATTCTGATGGGACATACCCTAATTATATTATTTTTGTGAAGGCATGCATGTTACCGTGAAAAGAAAAAACAAAGAAATTTTAAAATATGCTAGAAAGGACATAAAAATGACGTTTGGAGTCTCATTGATTATTTAATCAAAAACAAAATGACCTATTTTAATTGTGTGCTCATAATTTGTAATGATATTTTCTTGGTAAGTGCTATGCTTAACACGTATAAGCTTTATTAAAAATTATTATGAATAACTTTGATAAATAGTCTCTTCATTTATCATGACATAAAAGAAACTTAAGCAGCTTGTAGTTGAAAACTGTTTGCATTCTTCTCGTCAAAAATTAAATTGTTTGCATTCGTTTTAAAAACCGGTTTGTTAGTTGAACCGATATGGTGACCGGTTCGACCGTCAAGTAAACCAGTTTTTATTTTTTCATGTTTTTTCCTATTTTTATACATATACATACATATATAAATCATTAATTTGATGTTTACAAGTTCAAACATTAAAAATACATATAAAAATAAGTTGTAGATAAATTCAAATACATTTAAATAACACATAACCATAAGTTTTAATATTTTACATCAATCCATATACGTCAAAATAAAAAAAAATAAAGTATAATACCGAAACTAAATATGGTTTTGGATGAATAAAAACACATCAAAAAACTTTATAACATTTACTATATGTTTTTATTATGAAAAAACTAAATAGATATGAAAAAAATCACGAATGTCTATTATGTAAATGGTTTTTTTTTTTTTTTTTTTTATGTTTTTTTATTCAGTTTAACTGGTTTACTTTGACCGTTTCAACCAGGTTTTTTTAAAAACCGGCTCGTTCAATTCGGTTTAGAAATCAATGTAAAATCGATGATAGCAAAACTGTTTCTTCTTCCGGTTCCCGGTACAATCGGTTCGACTGGCCGGTTCAAACCGGTTTTTAAAACATTGCTAAATTCTCATAACCCCCGTTTTCTAAAAACACGTGGATACATGTTATATATATATATATATAAATCTCGATTTTTTTTCATATTTTTGTTAAGAAATATGTAAAATCGTAATCTTTACGGTCTAATATTTTCATTCTTATATATATATATATATATATATATATATATATATATATATATATATATATATATATATATATGGTTAGGTTATAATATGGATGGACAACTATTGTGCAGACGTATCGACAGTGCTATTCTAAGAGAATTACTAAAAGAATGAGTTGTTTAGTAATTTGACTACGTTCAATCTTATACAAATATCGTCATTTTCATACATTCTCACTAATTCTTATTCAATTTTGTTCCTACACATCGTTTTTCCCTCATTTTCATTCTTACAGAATACGACTCAGTAAACATTCTGATAGAATGATGTGACATCCCCTCATTTCTCGGCCAGAAAAGACCGATTTAATTTATGCTTTTTAAACTAAAATCAGAGAAATCTTTTTATAAGATATTGCGGAATTGGTCCCCAAACAATATATGATAAAAGTTTATCAAAATCCTTCATTAAGAAGGTATATATTTTCCATATATATATATATATATATATATATATATATATATATATATATATATATATATATATATATATCAAAACCTCGGGATGTCATGTTCCGATACAGATCAAAAGCATAAACAAGACATTATAAGCCTTTCAACAGTTATTTACAACTACTGGCCTATAATCCAAAAATCTCTCGTCATCCTCCGACTATGCTCGGGGTCCACTACCTGTAATCATAAAACTGAGTGAGTCAGGCTTGGGAGCTTGGTGAGCATATAGGGGTTTTCAACCCACAATAATAATATACTTATTAAGTTCACCAATCAACAATAACCCTGATTACCCATTCCCGTTGTCCTCACTTTACGTCCCTAAACACCTATCACAAGGGACCTAGCCTAAGGATTATCATCGGGATGGACACTACTGCTAAGGGGATTCCTCAGCAATAAATGTCCTAAAGGCAACCATGTGGGGGATGGAGTACATCTGGTGAGCACACAGTTCAAATAAACACACAGTTCGAATAAACACCTACAGGTTGCTAGCCTGCTAGTGTTCCACTGGACTATCTAGAAAGTCCGTGGTCGTCATCTATACTCCGCTAGATGACTAGATCATCAATAACATCTATAACGAGGCCTCTCATTATTTCATTTTATCACACAGCAACTATTATATCTACCCATGTTCTACCCAACACATTTTGTAGATAAAAAGCATATACAATTTAAAGCTTATATAAAACATCAATTCAACAGTCAACTCGAATAAACAATTAGCATATTTACACATAACACGTATTTCAAGGTAAATACTTCATATTTATGTGTAAATTGAAAGTAACTACACACTCACATATTTTGGTGAAAATCGGGCAGCAATTCGTTTCCTAAAACGATCGTTTCTAATAAAACCGGGAGTTTTATTGAGAAACCGGGCTCTGCAAAAGTCGGGCTTCATGGGCACTTCGTGGGGTATTCCGGGCTTTACAATCGATACCGGGGCTTTGGGGGATTCTAAGATGAAGAAAATATGAAGAGAGGGGCTAAAAATGGCAAAATTCCAAAAGTACCCGGGAGCCTTCGCAGGTACCCTTCTATTTATAGGGTCCGAAGTTCTGATCCAAGGGCTGAGAAGTCTCCTGATCCGACGGCTAAGAGGCTTCGCAGGGGGGGATGGCTCGCACATGCGAGGGCTCGCTGGCGGCTTCTAAACGGACCGCGGCTTACTGGCGCACCTGCGAGGCTCGGAGCTAGGCTATACGAGGCTCGGACAGAAGGCTGGCAGCTTCGGATTGGGCCTCCTCCTCGGTCGAATCAGAAGATGACACGTGGCTTCGCATGACTCAGCAGCCTCGGTGACTCAGCAGCCAGGTGACTCAGTAGGACACGTGTCACATTCTAAGAGAGGGTGACGTGGCAAAGTGTGACTATGCGAAATTTCTCGGTTTTCGTGCCAAAACTTCTAAAATCCATAACTTTTGCATACGAGCTCCGTTTTTGACGTTCTTTATATGAACGCGTAGCTAAAATTACGATCTACAACTTCCGTTTAGACTTCGTTGGCTAATTTTGACTTTAAATTTTATATTATTATTTTTAACAGACCGGGACAGGAAATCCGTTAAAAATTCATAACTTCTTCATCCGACGTCCGTTTTCGTCAGACTTTTTACCGTTGTGCTCCTAATGACGAGACCTTCAATTCTTGTTTAGGTTGTGTCGGCTAAAAATCGCTCGATCTAAAATTCGAGTTTTTAGCTGTCTACTGCTACGCTGAAACTTCGAAAAATCATAACTTCCTCATACGAAGTCAGATTTGGGCGTTCTTTTTATCGAACTTCTCGGTTTAACGAATATTACGACTTTTGTTTAGATTAATAAGGCTAAAAATTAGTTTATCGAAAACTCACTGTTTACGACATTCAGCACCGTGCCGGTTTTGTCGCGAAACTTCAACAGGTCATAACTTCTTCGTTATAACTCGGATTTTGGTATTCTTTATATCCCCGAAATCCTTGTTTCGACCACTACAAATTTATGTAAAGATATCGGCTTATCTCACACTTTAATTTTGACGCTTATTTTTATTCTTAATTAATTAAGCCCTAATAATTAAGCATAAAACACATAATTCACATAATATTCACATAACTCCTTTTCATTTCTTCAAAATGAGTTACAAAGGTTAACCTAGACTATCAACTCAATATAAATGCCTAGGCTAGAAACGCGAGTGTTATAATTCTCTACCCCTTAGGATGATTCCGTCCCCGGAATCATATATCACCAAACAAATGCGGGTAGCGACTCATCATGTCACTCTCCATTTCCCAAGTGAGATTTGGTCCATTCGTATGTTTCCAGCGCACAAGAACTAAATCGACCATCTTGCGTCGTAACTTCATAGTCTTACGGTCAACGATTGCCTCAGGTTCTTCGATCAACCTCTTGTTTTCATCCAACCTTAACTCAAAAATCGGAATTATGTCGGGCACATCTCCTGTGAACTTTCTCAAATAACACACATGAAAGGTGTTATGAATACCCTCTAGTTCTTCCGGTAACTCTGGCTTGTAAGCTTGATTCCCGATCTTCTGAAGAACTTTAAATGGTCCAATAACCTTGGACTCAACTTCCCTCTCTTACCAAATCTTATAAGTCCCTTCCACGGCGAGACTTTAAGTAAAACCGAATCTCTAACTTCAAAGGTTATCGGTTGTCTTTTCTTGTCAGCATAACTCTTTTGTCGATCTTGAGCAGCTAACATCCTTTCCCTTATCACTTTCAACTTTTCGGCAGTCTGATGGACTATTTCAGGTCCCATAAACTGCTTTTCCCCAGCTTCCAGCCAGCATGATGGCGTTCGACTCTTTTCCCCATACAAAGCGTGATAAGGTGCCATCTTAATGCTTGAGTGGAAACTATTATTATAGGAGAATTCTACTAAAGGTAAGTGTTCATCCCAGTTACCTTGGAATTCTAGGGTACATGCTCTCAGCATATCCTCCAATGTTTGAATCGTTCGCTCGCTCTGACCATCGGTCTGCGGATGGTAAGCTGTACTCAAACACAACTTGGTACCCAATTCCTCTTGTAGACTCCTCCAAAACCTTGAGGTAAAACGGCTATCACGATCGGACACAATCGTTAACGGAACACCGTGAAGCCTCACAATTTCCTTCACGTAAGAATTCACAAGTTTATCCATAGACCATTTCTCTTTGGCCGCTATGAAATGCGCACTCTTAGTGAAGCGATCAACGACCACCCAAATCATGTCGTGACCGTTGCTTTTTCTGGGTAGTTTAGTCACAAAATCCATGGTGATGTCTTCCCATTTACCCATGGGTACGGGTAATGGTTCTAAACTCCCATACAGTTTCTGATGTTGTGTCTTAACCCTAGCACAAGTTACACACTCGGCCACATACTTAGCAACATCGAACTTCATCGTCGGCCACCAATAATAGGGTTTTAGATCCCTATACATTTTTGTACTGCCGGGATGAATCGAGTACATGGTCTTGTGAGCTTCTTCCATTAGAAGATCCCTTATTCCGCCCATCTTAGGTACCCAAATTCTATATTGGAATACCTTCAACCCTTGGTTGTTTGTACCGAACACTAACGTTTTGCCCAAACGTTCTTCCTTTCGGTCATTTTTCTCTAAAGCTTCCTCTTGAGCTTTCTTTATACTTTCCACAATTGTCAAGACAACTTCAATTCTCAACGCTCTTGGCCTTTTCTTTTCAAGGTTTACCTTCCGACTGAGAGCATCGGCAACAACATTTGCTTTACCAGGGTGGTAAAGTATCTCACAGTCGTAGTCCTTGAGTAACTCTAGCCAGCGTCGTTGCCTCATGTTCAATTCCTTCTGATTAAAGAGATATTGGAGACTCTTATGATCAGTGAAAAGTTTACACTTGGTGCCATAAAGATAATGCCTCCATATCTTCAAGGAAAGTACTACCGCTGCCAACTCCAGATCATGAGTAGTGTAGTTCTTTTCATGTTCCTTCAATTGCCTCGATGCATACGTGATCACTTTATCCCTTTGGGTTAGAACACAACCTAACCCAACTCCAGATGCATCGCTATAAACTACAAATTCATCAACTCCTTCAGGCAATGAAAGATTCGGTGCTTCACACAATCTCTTCTTCAACTTCTCAAAAAGCTTCCTTATGCTTCTCATTCCAAGCATAAGTAGCTCCTTTGTGGGTCAAAGCTGTTAATGGAGTAGCAATCGAAGAAAAGCCTTGGATAAACCTTCGGTAATATCCAGCTAATCCTAAAAAGCTTCGAATCTCCATAGGACTTTTTGGTTGTTCCCACTTCATTACAGCTTCAATCTTTGCTGGGTCGACCATTATCCCTTCTTGGTTAACCACATGACCTAAAAATTTGACTTCTTGAATCCAAAATTCACACTTGGAGAACTTTGCATACAACTTCTCCTTTTTCAGGATTTCTAGCACTTCACGCAGATGCTTTTCATGCTCCTGCTTGCTTTTCGAATAAATCAAGATATCATCTATGAATACTATCACAGATTTATCTAAGAATGGTTTACAAACCCTATTCATCAAATCCATGAAAGATGCTGGGGCATTGGTTAGTCCGAACGACATAACCAAAAATTCATAGTGTCCATATCTCGTTCTAAAAGCAGTCTTTTCGATGTCCTGCTCTCTCACCTTTAGTTGATGGTATCCCGACCTAAGATCAATCTTCGAGAAATAGCTCGAACCCTGCAACTGGTCGAACAAGTCATCGATCCTTGGCAACGGGTACTTGTTCTTTATCGTCACTTTGTTCAGCTCTCTGTAATCGATGCACATTCTCATGCTTCCGTCTTTCTTCTTTACAAATAACACAGGGGCTCCCCAGGGCGATGAACTAGGTCGAATAAAACCTTTGTCCAATAACTCCTGAAGTTGTGTCATAAGTTCTTTCATTTCGGTTGGCGCTAATCGATAAGGTGCTTTAGCTATCGACGTCGTTCCTGGTAACAAGTCGATACAAAATTCTACTTGTCGATCAGGGGGCAATCCGGGAAGATCTTCGGGAAAGACTTCCGGATAATCACACACCACCGGAATATTCTGCACCTCCTTCTTTTCCATCTTAGCATCGATCACGAACGCTAGATATGATGTACATCCCTTGGCCAAACACTTTCTGGCTTTCATTAAGGAAATGATTCCAGAGTTTACTCTGCGTTTGTCTCCGTACACCATAAACGACTCTTTCCCTGGCGGGTTTACTTTTACTATCTTCTTTCTACATAGTATTTCTGCATCATTGGCGCTAAGCCAATCCATTCCTAAAACTATGTCGAATCCATTTAACTCGATAGGCAATAATTCCTCTTGGAACTTATTCCCATCCAAGTCAATGAGGATGTTTTTCATAAGATGGCTAACAGGTACAAACTTGCCACTAGCAATCTCGACTATTATAGCATTAACTAGCATATCTACAGGCAAAGCTAGCTTTCTACCAAATTCATGCGATATAAAGGAGTAATTGGCTCCAGAATCAAACAAAATTTGGGCAGGCAATTCGTTTACGAGAAAGGTACCTGAAGCGACATCGGCTTCTTCTTTCGCAGCTTTGAGCGTCATCTGGAAGGCTCTCGCCTTCGGCTTTAGTGGTATATTGGGCCTTCCCTCATCTTTCTTCTTTGGGAAATCCTTAGCAATATGCCCTTCTTCACGACACTCGTAGCACACCCTCTTGTTGGTGGTGCACTCATTGGCATAGTGCCCTGGCTTTCCACATTTGTAACAAGTGACTTCCACGCTGCACTTCCCAACATGTTTCTTCTTACACTTGTCACACCACTTGGCTTCGGCTCCTCCTCCAAACTTTCTCGAACCAGACTTCGAGAACTTGTTCTTTTTATTGGAACCTGAAGTTCCTTCAAACTTTCTCTTTTCACCAACTTCAACCTTGCTGGCGGTTCTTCCCTTAATCATGTCCTCCACAGACTTGGCAGCCCAGATAGCTGCCTCCAAAGTAAGTGTCTGACGTACTGGCACCGCGTACTCCTATGGAAGTCCCTTTGCGTGCCTGTCTATTTTTGCCAACTCATCTGGGACAATACACAAAGCAAACTCCATTTTGTCTGTGAAGTTATTCGTATATTCATCAACGGTCATACTCCCCTTTTGCAACGTTAGAAATTGGTTTTCTAACTCAAGTACGTTTTGGGCCGAGCAGTACTTGCGCTTGAAGTGCACCAAGAACTCTGCCCAAGTTAATTGCAGTGGCTCATTAGGGCTTTGGGTTTTCCCCAAAGTGCTCCACCAACGAGCAGCACTACCCCTGAATTGACGTACTGCAAACGTAGTTTGTAACTTGCCTTGGCAATCACAAGTCATCAAAGCCAACTCCATTTCCGAGATCCAGTCCATTACTCCGACAGGATCTTCTTTTCCATTGAAGGTCGATGGCTTGCAAGTCATAAAGTCCTTATACTTGCACCCATTTCTCTCCATTCTACCCTCATGGTTATTCCTCCCAACCACAAGCGGTTCACTATGACCAACCGATCTACTGTTGTTCCCTTCTTCAGATCGATCGTCATTTAGTTCACGTTGTTCAACAGGAACTGAAGGTTCATCCCTGTCGTTCAGCAACATTTGCCTCAATTCCTCCCTCTGTTCAGCCAACATGGTCTGAATCATGGTTCGTACTCCAACCATGGTGATGGTTTCGGGTGCAGCTCCTACTATAGGCACCTGTTCCACCACTTGAGGTTGAGGTTGTTGGTTTCTGTTTGCATTTCCAGCTCCACTCCGAGTTCTTTCCATTACAATCTATATACCGAATAAGGCGAATTTAGGTCTTTATCCTTGTTAGACATGACAATTCCCTTATCACTCTGAAATGTTTACATGTTAGTTCTACTCTCGTATTCAAACACTTAGAATCCTACACACATAAGGTTTCCAGATCCGGTCAGCAACAGACCATAGATCCGAACAAATAATGGCACACATGGCAAACACATAGCATTTAGCACATAAGGGCATTTTAGGCATCTTCCCTAAAATAAACTAGTGCTCGTGTCTAAAATATGGTAGACACTAATCTCACAATCTTCACTTAGCATTCTAAGTTCAAGTCTAGAAATTCTATAATTTCTTAGTTC
This sequence comes from Lactuca sativa, assembly GCF_002870075.4. Lineage (NCBI taxonomy): Eukaryota > Viridiplantae > Streptophyta > Magnoliopsida > Asterales > Asteraceae > Lactuca > Lactuca sativa. The sequence goes on from NC_056624.2 coordinate 233,305,709, forward strand.
GCTTAAACTAATGCTCTGATACCAACTGTGACATCCCCTCATTTCTCGGCCAGAAAAGACCGATTTAATTTATGCTTTTTAAACTAAAATCAGAGAAATCTTTTTATAAGATATTGCGGAATTGGTCCCCGAACAATATATGATAAAAGTTTATCAAAATCCTTCATTAAGAAGGTATATATTTTCCATATATATATATATATATATATATATATATATATATATATATATATATATATATATATATATATATATATATATATATATATATATATATATATATATCAAAACCTCGGGATATCATGTTCCGATACAGATCAAAAGCATAAACAAGACATTATAAGCCTTTCAACAGTTATTTACAACTACTGGCCTATAATCCAAAAATCTCTCGTCATCCTCCGACTATGCTCGGGGTCCACTACCTGTAATCATAAAACTGAGTGGGTCAGGCTTGGGAGCCTGGTGAGCATATAGGGTTTTTCAACCCACAATAATAATATACTTATTAAGTTCACCAATCAACAATAACCCTGATTACCCATTCCCGTTGTCCTCACTTTACGTCCCTAAACACCTATCACAAGGGACCTAGCCTAAGTATTATCATCGGGATGGACACTACTGCTAAGGGGATTCCTCAGCAATAAATGTCCTAAAGGCAACCATGTGGGGGATGGAGTACATCTGGTGAGCACACAGTTCAAATAAACACACAGTTCGAATAAACACCTACAGGTTGCTAGCGTGCTAGTGTTCCACTGGATTATCTAGAAAGTCCGTGGTCGTCATCTATACTTCGCTAGATGACTAGATCATCAATAACATCTATAACGAGGCCTCTCATTATTTCATTTTATCACACAACAACTATTATATCTACCCATGTTCTACCCAACACATTTTGTAGATAAAAAGCATATACAATTTAAAACTTATATAAAACATCAATTCAACAGTCAACTCGAATAAACAATTAGCATATTTACACATAACACGTATTTCAAGGTAAATACTTCATATCTATGTGTAAATTGAAAGTAACTACACACTCACATATTTTGGTGAAAATGGGGCAGCAATTCGTTTCCTAAAACGATCGTTTCTAAGAAAACCGGGAGTTTTATTGAGAAACCGGGCTCTGCAAAAGTCGGGCTTCGAAACCGAAAAGATAATTTTTCCGGGCTTCACGGGCACTTCGTGGGGTATTCCGGGCTTTACAATCGATACCGGGGCTTTGGGGGATTCTAAGATGAAGAAAATATGAAGAGAGGGGCTAAAAATGGCAAAATTCCAAAAGTACCCGGGAGCCTTCGCAGGTACCCTTCTATTTATAGGGTCCGAAGTTCTGATCTAAGGGCTGAGAAGTCTCCTGATCCGACGGCTAAGAGGCTTCGCAGGGGGGGATGGCTCGCACATGGCTCGCATGGCTCACACATGCGAGGGCTCGCTGGCGGCTTCTAAGTGGACCGCGGCTTACTGGCGCACCTGCGAGGCTCGGAGCTAGGCTATACGAGGCTCGGAGCTGGGTACGAGGCTCGGACAGAAAGTTGGCAGCTTCGGATTGGGCCTCCTCCTCGGTCGAATCAGAAGATGACACGTGGCTTCGCATGACTCAGCAGCCTCGGTGACTCAGCAGCCAGGTGACTCAGCAGGACACATGTCACATTCTAAGTGAGGGTGACGTGGCAAAGTGTGACTATGCGAAATTTCTCGGTTTTCGCGCCAAAACTTCTAAAATCTATAACTTTCGCATACGAGCTCCGTTTTTGACGTTCTTTATATGCACGCGTAGCTAAAATTACGATCTACAACTTCCGTTTAGACTTCGTTGGCTAATTTTGACTTTAAATTTTATATTATTATTTTTAACAAACCGGGACAGGAAATCCGTTAAAAATTCATAACTTCTTCATCCGACGTCCGTTTTCGTCAGACTTTTTACCGTTGTGCTCCTAATGACGAGACCTTCAATTCTCGTTTAGGTTGTGTCGGCTAAAAATCGCTCGATCTAAAATTCGAGTTTTTAGCTGTCTACTGCTACGCTGAAACTTCGAAAAATCATAATTTCCTCATACGAAGTCAGATTTGGGCGTTCTTTTTATCGAACTTCTCGGTTTAACGAATACTACGACTTTCGTTTATATTACTAAGGCTAAGAAGTAGTTTATCGAAAACTCACTGTTTACGACATTCAGCACCGTGCCGGTTTTGTCGCGAAACTTCAACAGGTCGTAACTTCTTCGTTATAACTCGGATTTTGGTATTCTTTATATCCCCGAAATCCTTGTTTCGACCACTACAAATTTATGTAAATATATCGACTTATCTCACACTTTAATTTTGACACTTATTTTTATTCTTAATTAATTAAGCCTAATAATTAAGCATAAAACACATAATTCACATAATATTCACATAACTCCTTTTCATTTCTTCAAAATGAGTTACAAAGGTTAACCTAGACTATCAGCTCAATATAAATGCCTAAGCTAGAAACACGAGTGTTACAAATGAGAATAATAATAAAAAATCTATAATAACTTTATAGACGATTTAATTAGTGTGAATGTGTGATAAGGACAATAATTATGTAAGATTGAACGTATTTATATTATTAAACAACATATTTTATTTGTCATTCTCACAGAATAACACTGTCCGCACAATAGATGTCAATCCACATTTGAACCTAGCTTTCTATATATAATTTACTGCAGTCGACTTATAGTTTAATATTTAAAATTTACAACTTAGTACAATACATTTTACACCAATTCAAAGATTCAGAAAAATCAAACCCAAACTCTACCACCACCACTAACTACCACACACCGCCATTGACCACTTATGTCATCATTGCAACAATCACTCCTTCCAAATTAGATTTGTACATAAAATCATGCATTAACAACGAGTCTAGAACAATAAAAAGAGAAATCAAACGACTAATCTTACTAAACTAAATGAAAGAGACAATCCACTTCCTTCGGATCTTCAGGAATTGATGAAAAAATGTAGAAATATCCTCCAAAAGTCCTCTCTGGTCGTCTGGGAACATCTAGGAATGGCTTTGATTTAAACTGAACAAATAAGGTGTATTTATATGCAAGCCAGAAGCATCAGATATGTATCAGACACGTTTTTATAAAAAAACGATTGTGTTTTAGGGAGAAACATGATCATGTTTTTGCCTCAAAACCCCGAAAAAACTCTATTTAATGAAGTACGTTACTATATTTGATAAAAACTCAAAAACACGGTCGTGCTTTATGAAGAAACACGATCATGTAAATGATTCGAAGTCTCGAAAGTCGATTTTTGGCTTGGAAAAGTTGCGAAGATGAAACACAATCGTGTAAACTCAAAACGCGCATTTCAGATGCGAACTCTTCAGTTTCAGCAAATCTAATCCAGTTTCTAGCTTCCTCAGGTATTTTAGCTCCATTAAGCTCCAAATATGTATCCATGCTGCTTCCATGTCACCGCTCCATTCGAAATTTCTGAAAACGACATAAAAACATGAGTAGTAAGAGAATTCTGACAAAATACATAGGCTAAACATTATTTAAAGTAATGCACATGAAAACGAATAAAATATGTAACATCTATTTCCTGGTATGTATTTGTGTTTGCCTGATCTATTTCATTTATTGAAAACTGCAACTTGCGGTTTAAACCCAAAAGCACAAGGCGCTTTTTCTGAAGTATGTGTGACATGCTTGTTAGCCCAACCTAATTATGCAATTTTAGGGTTTAATGAGTATTTAAGCACACTTATGTCCTAGGGTTGGATCATTCTTAATTTCTTTCACTCATAAACAAACCCTAGAGAAACCCTAACCCTCTCTTTCTCATTTGGAGCTTAAAATCACTTTTACAAGCCTAATTTTTATATTTTGGCGTGAAGCTTGAAGGTCAGGTAGTTTTCAAGGTGGTTGTGTGAAGAGCTGAAGTGTAGATCTCTATTTTTGGACCATTATGAGTATAAAACTCCAATCTTGATCTTTAGTTTGTTAGATCTTGGCTTATGCCCTTTTTTGGCTTATTTTTGCCTTTTGGTGTGGGATCTTGGTGTTGGATAGAATCCAACAGCCTTAATGTACTCTATGATGCTTCTAGGACCTTATGAGATTATAAAGTTTGGAACTTTACTCCTTTCTTCAAGCCATGCAATCCTTGGTGATGCTTTAGGCCATTTTGAGTGAAAAAAGCTTAGATCTTGGAAATTGTGGCCTTATAATGGATAAAGTTGGAAACATTATCCATTTAGACATCATATTTACTCATATCTAAAAGTGGAAGACTTGGACTTGCTAGTTTGAGACTTGAATAATGCATTTTTGGACTTTATGTGACTTTAAGTTAAGATCTTGTTGGTTATGGAAAGGCTTAATGGATAAAGTTGGAAACTTTATCCATTTAGACCTTATGTGAGTTCAGATCTGGAATTTGGGGTACTGACTTAATTGATTAAGTCACTTTACCCTTTAAATTAAGGTAAAATGTGGTGTACTTTTCCAGAGCACGACGTGCTTTTGTCTTAATGTTGATTTCATTGACTTTCTGGCTTGTTTGACTTTGGGTCAACATTTGGGGTTGAGTCCTTGACCGAGATTAGACTTTCTGTTATGAACTAGGTGGTTCCTAGTATCGACACTTTTGTTTCTAGCTGAGGTGATAATGTGATCGACTGTGAGGTGAGTCTTCTCACTATACTATGTTGGATGCTAGATGTCTTTATGAATCTTGTATGTGTTTCGAGTGGGGCCCGTTGGTATGTTAGGCAGGGCCTACTATGTAAATTGGTTGGGGGCCGTTATGTATGATGGGCGGGGCTCAGTAGACGAGCTGGGCGGAAACCGTTTAATTGAATGACCGGGGCCCGATATGTTATGGACAGGGCTCGTATGGTTATGTGGTATTTTGGGGAACTTACTAAACTTTGTGCTTACGGTTTTGTGATTTAAATGTTTCAGATACTTCTGGTTCCAAAGGGAAGGGCCCGACATGATCGTACAATATCTTCTAAATTTTATTCCGCACTATTTATTTGATTCACTATGATGATGAGATTATTTTATACTATGATTGGTTTTGGAACAAATGGTTGTACCATTTTGGGTATTTTGAAAATGAAATTATTTACTAGTATTTTTAGGACGTTACAAAATATGATGCAAAAACATTAATAGGAACTATTATAAAAAATACATAAAATGACATCTATCGATGGGTCTAAAATCCATTGACTTGGGATCGTGATCTCGAAGCCCCCCCAACCCCCCAAAAAAAAGATCTATTTATTTAATGTTAGTGAGAATATTTTCTCATGAATTGGCATTATGCCTCTTACCTATATAAATACTACAAAATACAAATGAGTTACAAATATGTAAAATGCGCTGACTACAAAATACATATATAAAAACATCTAACAACACCCCGCAGTTCGAACGAGAGGTCAAGAACGAGCATTCAAACGAGATCTGAATTCTAGAAAAAGAGTAGACAATATGTAACACCCGGTTCCCGGTACGTATTTAAATTTAATTAATTGTATGTTTTTACACTGGGACGCGGCAAGTTGGAGGCCCAACTCGTCGAGTAGACTAGACTCTTGGACGCGGGTTTTAAGTAACCTACTCGACAAGTCGGAGAGCCCGACTCGACGAATAGGACTGTCTAGATGAAGCCCTAATATTTAGGGTTTGCACCATATTTAAACATCTTATCTTGTCCCAACCCAACCTCCGTTGTCCCTCCCAGTCCAGAGCTTTTTGGTGCCTTTTGTGTGTACTTGAAGTTAGAGAAGAAGAAGGAAACTTGAGTGATCAAAAGGAAGTAAGAAGATCCATAGGTTTTCGCACATATCCATCATTTGAGGTATAAAGCTGAAACCTTGACCATCTATCTTTTAGATCTCTAGTTAGGGTTCATTTCTACCTTTTCTAAGCTTTAGAAGTGTCATATTCGAGATTTTGAGGTTATCAAGGGGTATGACTTCAGATCTGGAACCATTGAGGGTTCCTATGGCATAAAGGTGCCAACTTTATTTCCATAAGAGCCCCATGCAACTTTTAGACTACATTCTAGGGCTATTTGTGCCAAATACCCCATGCATGAACGTCAAGTTCGTAACTTTACGTGTATTATGGACCCTAGGAGGCTAGATCTATGTTATGGATGTGTTAAACCTGAATGGAATCAACTGTATGGACATGGACCTTGGGGGACTCGGCGATTCATTTATGGGACTCGACGAGTCGGGGTATGGTTCCCCAACCCTTTTCTGCTTTGATCGAACTGGTTGAGTCCATAAGAGGACTCAACAAGATAGATGTGAATCTAGACCTAGAAATCATGATACTCGACGAGTTCAAGGCAAGTCCCAACTGCTTGAAGACGTACTCGGCGAGTTCATGAGGAACTCGGCGAGTCTAGGGATGAATGTGCCTTCTTGCATGAAGAAGGACTCGACGAGTTCAAGGATGAACTCGGCGAGTCAGTTGATGAAGGTCCCGACTTTGTATGAAGTAGAGCTCGACGAGTGCGTGAAAGACTGGGCGAGTGGGATCGAGGTCTTAGTGTTTTAAGGATTCAGGGACTTAGCGAGTTGTTGGGTCAACTCGGCAAGTCGAGTCAACCAGACGTTGACTTTGACCCAGAGCTGACTTTGACCAAGGTGTTGACCTTGAATTTGGCTTTGACCTGAGTAACCCTTGTGAGGGTTAAGGGTATGCAATGGTGAATTAAGGAAGGTTGTTACGTGTAGGAATTGAGAGGAGTTGATCCCGACAATGAGGATAGTTCAGACACTTCACGTCATTGAGGTGAGTTACCTTCCAGTAGAAGTGGGTCTAAGGCCACAATGTCGGCCCACTAGTAGAATTTTTTGGTAGATGTTTGTCTGTGTGACAATCATATGGGTTTGCTACTACCTAATATGTTTATGTGTTAGCATGATATGATGTTATGTGATAATAGGTAGTAGGGGGAGTATTCCCCGAGTACGGCCGTAAGGACCAAAGGGTAGGTCAGGCACCCCATAATTTCCTAACACGGTAGGTCAAGCACCCCAGAAATTGCTTGACATGGGTAGGTCGAGCACCCCAGAATTGCCTGACAGGGTAGATCGGGCACCCCAGAATTGCCCGACAGTATGTTTGTTGTATGATATGTGGTATGATGAGGGACCCAATGTAACATCCAGATTTCCAGGTAAATTATTTTAATTATGTATTTTTGAGGTTCATTGATCTACTCGACGATTTGGCGCTATAACTCGCCGAGTAGAAGCGGGTGTGGCCACGTGAGTTTAATGATTTACTCGACGAGTCCGGGAGTAGACTCGCCGAGTAGGTGCTGTGAGTGGAAACCCTAGATCCCCGGGTTTGGGGCCTATTTAAAGACGCTTATAGCCTCATTTGCGGCCACACCTCACTGAAAAGAAACCCTAATCGCCCCATTAAGCTTTTGAGAGAGTTTTGAGCCTTACTTGAGATTTGTGGGTGCATTTTGGTAGAGGAAAGGAGGATTCCAAGCAAGGATTGTGAAGAGGCTGTTAGATCTGTTGCTTATACGCCCAAAAGCTTCTGTTAAAGGTATCAAGTTCAAACATTTCTCTTTTGTTTGTGTAGATCTCTCATTTTGAAGATTAGGGCTTCTTTCCTTTATATTTTGGGACTTTGAGGATTTGGGGTTCTTGAGGAGGCTTGAACTCCAAATCTGGACCTTAGGAGGTATCTAGCATCTAAAGGTTCATGCTTTATTCATCCTTGATGAAATTTATGAGTGAAAAAGCCATTTGGATTGTGTTCTAGGCATTTCATGCCCAAAATGCCATGCATGGACGTAAAGTCTACGACTTTACGTGATAAATGAGCCCTGAGAGCATGGATCTGGAGTTTGGGAAAGTATCCTGTCTTAAAGTCGTCTGAATACAAGTTGATTCTGAACGGACTCGCCGAGTTGATGAGCCGAATCGACGAGTAGATTAGGGTTATCCCCATTAACTGGATCAGGCGAAAGCTCGACGAGTTAGGGGTTAACTCGATGAGTTGGACCTTCATGAGAGTGTCGAGAATCGATGGGACTCGACGAGTCTCATGAGTGCACTCGACGAGTCTGGTCAATTTGGACTGTTGACTAGAGTTTGACTTTTGTTGACTTTAAGGATTGGTAAAAAATGAGTAATGGGGGTAGGGAGGGGTACAATAGTCTTTTACCCATTTCTAGGGCTAAGAGTGTAAGAGAGATCATTAAATGGTATAATTGAGTGTAAGGAGAATATTAATTAGCGATATTAACCTTGTGATAGGCGGAGGTTAGATCGAGGATTTCGAGCACGCGATTTTACTAGCTAGCTTACGAGGTGAGTCTTCTCACTATACTTATCAAGAGTGGTATCTTTATGTGATTGAGTTGTTTTATGTGTTTATCTGTGTTTTGTAATATTATGCTATATGTCTTGTGATTATTATTGAATATTGTTGCTATGAGTTTACTGAGTTTGAACCGGAAGGTTCCACTGAGACACATTGACCAGAGGGTCTTATTGAGTTATGGCCTAGATTGGCTAATGAGTTGTGTATGGTATCTTGGGGAACTCACTAAGCTTCGTGCATACCATGTTATGTGTTATGTGTTTCAGGTACTTCCGATGATCGCGGGAAGGCCCCGACTTGATTGTACACACACTCGCTTTAGGAACATATTTTGGAGGATCCTGGTTTATGTGATAAACAACTTTTGATAAATAAATTGTATTAATGTTGATACTTAGATTTTTGGGAAATATGATACATGATGTTTATGTTTGAAATGAAAATTTTGGTTTGAAAATTTTGCATCGTTACAAGTTGGTATCAGAGCCTTGGTTTGAGGGATTCAGATACACCTTCAGGTGTGTTTGGACTCAAACTGAGGATTTGAGAAGTATTTTAAAAAGAAAAGAATTTTTCCAAAACGAGAACGAGTTTTAAGAGAAACAAGTTGAAGCGGTGTGTACAATTGGCTAGAGCCCGAATGGTGATTTCCCAAAATACCTTTATGTTGTATTATGTGATATTTATGAGATGTTTTACTAAAATTGCATGCTAGGGGGTAATCTAGGCATTTCATATTCTAGGGCTAGAGTTGCCTGATCTATGATGCCTTAGCCTAGGGATGCTTTGATCAGTGTTATCGGTTATTGTTTGAGTATGTGCTGAGTTCGGATTCGGGAAATAATCTAGGAAGAGATACTTAGATGAGCTAAAGGGGGTCTTCTGAGAAGGTAGTCGGTGATTCGTGAGATATAGAGTAATCGTGAATTAGAAACCTAGGAGGAGGACTTGGGATGACTACAGGTGGGGTGTGGAAGGTAGTATTTGGCCCGTACAACTGAAATCACCCGATTTGTAGGACACCCAAGTAAAAATCCTTAGGATGCTAAGGAGCAAGTAGGGATGAGTGGTCTAGTGTGAGTATGCTCGAGCGAGTCTCTGATTATTTTGTGTTGTGTTTCAGATACATCATGGTTGGTACGCGCCACACCCCAAAGACCTGTAGAGTTAGCAATGATGAGATTCGCTGGATGATTCACTACGAGGTGGCTGCAGCCATCCGAGAGGCCATTCCAGAGATGTTTGGGTCTATAAAGACCACTTTGATCGAGACACTTGATGAGCGGTATGCTATTGTTTCCAAGGTGGCTGCGGCTGCAACCACCGCAACTGTCACTGCTGTCAGACTGCACGGGGGTGACTCGTTGCTATACTAGGAGTTCAGCAACACGAAGCCACCAAAGTTTGATGGGACTCAAGATCCGATTGCTGCGATGAGGTGGATCTCTGATGTTTAGGGATTCTTCTACACTTGCTCATGCCCAGAGCAATTGAGAGTACGGTTCGCGCTGAACCAGCTTCGCTTGGGAGCAAAGGACTGGTGGAAGTTTGTGACAACTAGTTTCACCCCTGCAGAGCATGTTGCGGTGAATTGGGGTAGATTTGTTGAGATTTTCCGAGATGAGTATGTTGCCTCTGTGGAAAGGGAACGGTTGGCCCAGGAGTTTCTATCTCTTAGACAGAAGACAGAGTCGGTGACTGTGATTACGCGGATGTTCCACGATAGCGCGTTGTTTTGCCCTGAGCACGTGGCGACTGAGCAGGCTCGCATGAGTCGGTACTTGAGCATTCTGAGGAGGGATATTCGGGAATTCGTGGCGAACTTGTCTTACCGTACATTTTTTGAGCTCCAGGGGAATCCCAGGAGGATGGAGATCAAGCTAGAGACTCAGGCGAGGGAGGACGCGAAGTCTCAGGGGAGAGACTGGTGGCCGGCACAGTCGCAGCCGGTAGCCAAGCGGGCTAAGCCCGCTGATCCGAGATCAGGAGGCCAGAAGGGCCGCACTTGTGGCAAGTGAGACAAGAGTCACAAGGGATCTTTCCGGGTGGGGATTTGCTACAAATATGGGAAAGAGGGGCATATGGCGAAGGATTGCCCCAAGGGTTTTGCAGTCTGTTTCCACTACAGTCAGACCGGCCATCGGAAGTCCGACTGCCCTCAACTTGTTTAGGGATCAGCCCAGGGATCCGCTCCTGCTGCTTTGCGTGTTACTGATGTTAGTCCGGTGAAGGCCGAGGTTCTGAAGGCTCGTGGGAGAGCTTTCCAGCTGACAACAGAGGAGGTCCGCACAACACCTAATGTCGTGGCTAGTATGTATTTTATTCATCTATTCATTTTGCGCTTCTCTTTATGTTTATCCTGTGCTATAACTAGGTACATTTCTTGTGAGTTCTGTGCCTGCTTTAGTGTTGTTTGACTCGGGTACGAGTCGATCCTTCGTATTTATAGCCTTTACTTGTCACATTGGCGTCCAACGTGAGGCGTTGAGTCGACCTCTGAGGGTTTCTATAGCAGATGAGCATGTGGTTTTTTCTACCGAGGTGTTCTGAGGATGCGTACTGGAGATTTTTGGTGTCAAGTTTCTGATTGACCTGACACCGATCGCAATGAGTGATGTCTGTGTCATCGTGGGCATGGATTGGTTGAGCCGTTTTGGAGCAGTGATCGACTGCGAGCGCCAGTTGGTGACTATACGAGACCCGAGTGGGGGAGTGCTTATAGTGTATGGCGAGGGTACTAGATCTAGGTCAGCTTTCTGCTCTGCCGCCAGGGCAAGGAAGAGTTTGTAGCTAAGTTTTATGGGATTCCTGGCGTATGTGATGGATTCGCGAACCGTGTCAGAGAGGCCAAGCTCTGTATTTGTGGTTCCGATAGTATGCGAGTTCCCTGATGTTATTCCCGAGGAGTTACTGGGTGTGCCTCCCGAGTGGAAAGTGGAGTTTCAAATTGATTTGGTTCCGGGGGTGGCACCTACCGCCAAGGCATCTTATCGCGATGCGCCGCCAGAAATGCAGGAGTTATCCTTGCAGCTTATGGAGCTGTTGGGGAAGGGATTTATTCGACCGAGTAGCTCACCATGGGGAGTGTCGATCCTATTTGTCAAGAAAAAGGATGGTTCGCACAAGATGTGCATTGATTACCGGGAGCTGAACAAGTTGACGGTCAAGAACCGTTACCCACTTCCGAGGATTGACGATCTATTTGACCAACTGCAGGGGGCATCCTGGTTCTCCAAGATTGATTTGAGATCCAGATATCACCAGATGAGAATATGCGAGGAGGATATTCAGAAGACAGCCTTTAGAACTCGTCATGGGCATTACGAGTTTGTGGTGATGCCTTTTGGGCTCACCAACGCACCAGCAACGTTCATGGACCTCATGAACCGGGTGTACAGGCCCATGTTGGATCGATCGGTGATTGTGTTCATCGACGATATCCTTATGTAGTCGAGGTCTAGGGAGCAGCATGAAGAGCATCTTAGAGATGTTTTGAGAGTTTTGAGACCAGAGAGGCTATAGGCCAAATTTTCCAAGTGTGATTTCTGGTTACGAGAGGTCCAATTCCTAGGGCATCTCTTTAAACAAAATGAGATATTGGTCGACCCGGCCAAGATTGAGGCAATTATGCGATGGGAGGTGCCGAGATCCAGAGTTTTCTGGGTTTGGCCGGCTACTATCAGATATTTATCCGGGATTTCTCCAAGATTGCGGTTCCTCTCACCAAGTTGACCCGGAAGGGCGTTACTTTTGTTTGGGGTCCTGAGCAGCAGGCATCTTTCGAGACCCTTCGCCATAGATTGTGCGAAGCTCAGGTGTTAGCCCTTCCGGAGGGAGTAAAGGACTTTGTAGTCTATTGTGATGCGTCTATCTTCAGGATGGGTACTGTGTTGATGCAGAGGGATCATGTGATTGCATATGCGTCGAGGCAGCTAAAGCCTCATGAGATGAGGTATCCCACCCATGATTTGGAGTTGGGGGCGGTGGTGTTTGCCCTCAAGATTTAGCGCCACTATCTTTATGGTGTTAGGTGTACCATCTACATGGACCACAAGAGCCTGAAGTATCTCATGGGCCTGCCCAACTTAAATATGAGACAGAGGATGTGGTTGGATGTGGTGAAAGATAATGACTGCAAGATCTTGTACCATCCGGGCAAGGCTAATGTGGTAGCCAACGCCCTAAGCTGTAGAGCAGAGAGTGCTCCGATCCGAGATGTGTGCATGAGGAAGATAGTGATGACTCCAGTCTTAGACACCATTCGAGAGGCCCGGGTGAAGGCCATGAGACCGGAGAATCGCAAGAGGGAGAGGGCGATTGGGCAAGTGTCCGAGTTTTTTCCTGATAGTCGATGGCTTTTGACCTTCCGAGGGAGGATTTGGGTGTCGTACACTGGCGGAGCTCGCCGTATTTTGATGGAGGAGGCACATAGATCGAGGTTCTTGATCCATCCAGGAGCCACTAAGATGTACTTGGACCTGAAGAGAGATTATTGGTGGCCCTGTGTGAAGAGGTACGTGACTTGGGTAGTTGAGAGGTGCTTGAACTATCGTCAGGTTAAGGCCGAGCACCAGCGTCCTCATGCTCCGTTGCAGACTCTGGAGATCCCCAGTGGAAGTGGGAATAGATTTCCATGGACTTTATGACCAAGTTGCTGAGGACTATGCGTGGAGTTGATGCGATTTGGGTGATTGTAGACCGGCTGACGAAGAGCGCTCGTTTCCTCGCCATTAGCGAGAGTTCTTCTGCAGAGAGATTAACCGAGATTTATGTGAGGGAGGTGGTAGATAGGCATGGAGTGCCGACCTCGATAGTGTCAGATCGAGACGTACGTTTCACTTCCAGATTCTGGAAGAAATTTCATGAGGAGTTGGGTACTCGGTTACACTTCGGTATCGCGTACCATCCGCAAACAGACGGGAAAAGCGAGCGGACGATTCAGAAAATTGAGGACATGCTGCGTGCATGTGTCTTGGATTTCAGGGGAAGTTGGGACACTTATTTACCCTTGGCTAAGTTTTCTTACAACAAAAGTCACCATTCCAACATTGGTATGCCTTCTTTCGAGCTCCTTTATGGGAGAAGGTGTCGGACTCCTATCTGTTGGGGAGAGGTGGGTCAGCGAGTGATGGGTAGCACTGAGATAGTGCTCAAGACCGAGTAGATTCAACAGGTCAGGTAGAGGTTACTGACGGCCCAGAGTCGCCAGAAGAGTTACGCAGATAGGCGACGATCCGAGGTTGAGTTTCAGGTTGGAGATTTTTTTTCCTTCTGAAGCTATACCCTTGGAAAAGGGTGATCTGATTCAGGAAACGGGGCAAGCTTGGGCCCCGATACATCGGTCCTTTTAGGGTGACCGCCATAGTAGGTAGGGTAGCGTGTCGTGTTTAGCGACCTGCAGAGTTGAGTCAAATCCATAACACCTTCCACGTGTCCCAGTTGAGGAAGTGTGTAGCCGACGAGATGGTAGTGGTACAACTGGAGGACATTCAGGTAGATGTGAGCCTGAATTATATTGAGAGGCCGATCGTGATCTTGGATTGACAGGTGAAGGTTTTGAGGAACAAGGAAGTGCCCCTGGTTCAGGTCCAATGGCAGCATCGGAGAGGGTCCGATTTGACTTGGGAGTCGGAGTCAGAGATGCAGGAGTAACATTCATAGTTATTTGCAGAGCATGACTTCGAGGGCGAAGTTTGATTCTAGTGGGGGAGAATTGTGACATCCAGATTCCCAGGTAAATTATTTTAATTATGTATTTTGGAGGTTCATTGATCTACTCGACGAGTTGACGCTATAACTCGCCGAGTAGAAGCGGGTGTGGATACATGAGTTTAATGATCTACTCAATGAGTCCGAGAGTAGACTCGCTGAGTAGGCGTTGTGAGTGGAAACCCTAGATCCTCGGGTTTGGGGCCTATTCAAAGGCACTTATAGCCAAATTTGCGGCAACACATCACTGAGAAGAAACCCTAATCACCCCCATTGAGTTTTGAGCCTTACTTGAGATTTGTGGATGCATTTTGGTAGAGGAAAGGAGGATTCCAAGCAAGGATTGTGAAGAGGCTCTTAGATCTACTGCTTATACGTCCAAAAGCTTCTGTTAGAGGTATCAAGTTCAAACCTTTTTCTTTTGTTTTTGTAGATCTCTCATTTTGAAGATCAGGGCTTCTTTCCTTTATATTTTGGGATTTTGAGGATTTGGGGTTCTTGAGGAGGCTTGAACTCCAAATCTGGACCTTAGGAGGTCCCTAGCATCTAAAGGTTCCTGCTTTATTCAACCTTGATGGAATTTATGAGTGAAAAACCTATTTAGATTGTGTTCCTGGCTTTTCATGCCCAAAATGCCATGCATGGACGTAAAGTCTATGACTTTACGTCATAAATGAGCCCTGAGAGTATGGATCTGGAGTTTGGGAAAGTATCTTGCCTTAAAGTCGTCTGAATGCAAGTTGAGTCCGAATGGACTCGCCAAATTGATGAGCCAACTTGACGAGTAGATTAGGGTTATCCCGATGAGTTGGATCAGGTGAAAGCTCGACGAGTTAGGGGTTAACTCGACGAGTTGGACCTTCATGAGAGTGTCGAGAATCGATGGGACTCGACGAGTCTGGTTAATTTGGACTATTGACTAGAGTTTAACTTTTTTTGACTTTAAGGACTGGTCAAAATGAGTAATGGGGGTCAGGGAGGGGTAAAATAGTCTTTTACCCATTTCTAGGGCTAAGAGTGTAAGAGAGATCACTAAATGGTGTAATTAAGTGTAAGGAGAATATTAATTAGCGATATTATCCTTGTGATAGGCGGGGGTTAGATCGAGGATTTCGAGCACACAATTTTACTAGCTAGCTTACGAGGTGAGTCTTCTCACTATACTTACCAAGAGTGGTATCTTTATGTGACTGAGCTGTTTTATGTGTTCATCTGTGTATTGTAATATTCTGCTTTATGTCTTGTGATTATTGTTGAATATTGTTGCTATGAGTTTATTGAGTTGGAACTGGAGGGTTCCACTAAGACACATTGACCAGAGGGTCTTATTGAGTTATGGGCTTATGGCCTAGAGTGGCAAATGAGATGTGTATGGTATCTTGGGGAACTCACTAAGCTTCATGCTTACCGTGTTATGTGTTATGTGTTATGTGTTTCAGGTACTTCTGATGATCTCGGGAAGGCCCCGACTTGATTGTACACACACTCGCTTTGGGAACATATTTTGGAGGGTCCTGGTTTATGAGATAAACAACTTTTGATAAATAAATTGTATTAATGTTGATACTGAGATTTTTGGGAAATATGACACGTGATGTTTATGTTTGAAATGAAAATTTTGGTTTTAAAAATTTACGTCGTTACACCTACTAAGCTTTGTGCTTACGGTTTATGGTTTTGGTTTCAGGTGCCTCTTCATCGAAGGGGAAGGAGCTGGCACGGTAGCAGTGCATCGCAGACACATGATTTCCGCATTTTTAGATCCATGGGATTGTACTCTGATAATATTACTATTGATGTTATGATTTTGAGACATGTGATTATGGTTTTATGGTTTAATATGATATTGATGATGTTTTTTAGTAAACGGTTTTATAAGTAACATAATTAAAAACAAAATTTTTGGTCTTGAAAATTGGGATGTTACACAATAGACCCTTAGTAAAGATATCAACGTATTTTGATGAAGATGGAACATTGTAACATCTTGTTTTGGATCGTCTGATATTAGGGTTTGTGGGCTGCAACCCGGGCAGGAGGAAGTCTCGGGGGGTTGCGACGAGTTGCTAGAAGCGTAGGGCATATCGACACCTTTCCGTGGGTATGAGGTTCATTGGAATCATAGTTATATCGATGAAGCTATGGAAGTTTGAAGTTTTGGCAGGATAAATCCCTCATTTGAGAAAAGGTGGCAACTAAGTACCCTGGGTGTATGTGTGTGTACGCTTAGCGTACTCATGTGCATGACTTTTAAGCGGAGCCACCTAGTACGCTGGCGTACTAGGCTTAGAATGAAAAACCCTAATTGAGCGGTGTCCCTATATAAAGAATGAGACGGCCTCATTCCTGGCCACCATCCTCAGTCAATAAACCCGCTTAAACCCTAATCCTCGTTCTTGAGCTTGTGTGTGTCTATTTGAGAGCCTTAAGTGATCTTGTGTGTTCTTGGAGTAAAGAGAGATCTTTAGATAAGAAGGAGTGAGAAGTCCAGGCCTTCGATCTCATCATATCTGAGTTGGGAGCTTCATATAGAGGTATAAAGCTTCAAGCTTTCTCACTCTTTTGATTTGTGCATCTTAGAAGAGAATTTTGGGGTTTTGTCCCAAAAGTTGGAGACTTTATGAGATATTGAGCTCTAGCGACTTTGATCAATTGTAATACCGTAAATTTTCGAAACAATTTTTCATTTTAAAAACATAATTTCATTCATAAGAAATTCTCAAATCAATGTTTCACATATTATCCAACTAAAACATATCCTAAGATCCCAATACATAAAGACTCCAGAAGTGTGTACCGATCATGCCGGCGCCTTCCCGCGATCCTCACTGGTACCTGAAACACATAACACATAACACGGTAAGCATAAATGCTTAGTGAGTTCCCCAAAATACCATATACAACACATATTAGCCACTCAAGGCTATAACTCTATGGACCCTTTGGTCCTAACTCTGTGGACCCTCTGGTCCTAACTCTGTGGACCTCCAGTCCTAACTCTGTAAACTCTGGAACACACACTGAATAAATCACATAGAAATAATGCAGTGCATCACATCACATAAATAACATACAAGATACTCTATCACATAACCCTAATTACCACTCTAGGTAAAGTATAGTGAGAAGACTCACCTCGGGTAACTTAGTAAATCTCGAACTCGGAAATACTTGTCTAGCCTCCGCCTAACCACATAGAATAATTACTCTAATCAATACGACTCTCAAAGGCTAGGCTAATCTTCCTTTAGGTTCTCTCAGAAGGGTAAAAGACCATTTTACCCCTCCCATGGCTCAAAGGTCCAAACATTGGCTAAAACCTAAAAGTCAACCCTCCAAGTTACGCGACGCGTACCAAATTTGTACGCTGAGCGTACCCCGCAACTTCACAGAATCGGGGAACGCGACCCCCTACGCTGCGCGTACTGGGATTACGCCCCGCGTAAGTCCCAATCTCATACTCCTTTTAATTTTGGGTCTTAAATGTTTAAGACACACGTTCAACTTCCAGATCTGACTATTCTAAAGCCTCTTAATCCATAAAGTCGGTGACTTTAACCCTTTGCATGGCTGTAGAAGTCACCAACACCAAAATCATTCCATTTCCAACGTTTAGGAGCCCATAACTCAAGCATGGTCAACTCTTAATGACCATCACTGGATTTTTATGACATAGCAACCCAAAATAAGCTAACATGGGACAGGTCTCGGGTCCTAGGAGCTTATCAACACATAAAGTTATCAACTTGGGGGATAAAACCCTAAAACATCCCCATACAAAACAAAAACAAAAAAGAAGGAAAGATTGAAGCTTTTTACCACCAAATGAAGCTATTCCCACTGCTAATCTCGGATCAAAAAGCTTGAGCTCTAGCTCCTTCTCTTCCAAAGCTTTCTCTTCACCTCAAATGTCTAAGAATACACCCACAAGCTCTCCAAGGCACTCTCTTGCTACAAGAACTAGATTTAGGGTTTGGGAGGTTAAGTCTCTAGGAATGGTGACTAGAAAGAGGCCATAATGGTATTTAAATAGGTGGCTAACAAAGGATTAGGGTTTCATTACTGGGCCGGGTATGCCCCACGTACACATTGGTACGCCCCGCGTATCGGGCAATCCTCCACGATCAAGCACGCGCACGAGTACGCTGAGCGTACACCCCAGTACGCCCCACGTACCCGTCTTCCATTCTTTTTCTTGACAAGGATCAATATAGACAACCTCCCAAATATTAGGGTTAATAAAGCGTACCTGATTTTTGGGATGATACATCAACCCCTTTGAGTGTATTTAGTGGTGTAATGTCATAAAAATCAAGTTTTGGGCGTTGGAGTCAAGCCATGCATGAGATATGAGCATTTTGTGATAGAAGAGTGAGAGTTTTGTGTGTTTGTGACCTTTTCAGCCATGCCAAGGCTTAAAGTCACTGACTTTATGGAGTAAGAACTATTAGGGAGTTCAGATATGTGATACGAGCCAAGGTCTTAACTGTTTAAGACCAAATGGGTAGAAAGAGTGAATCCGGGAAGTACGCCCCACGTACTAACCCAGTGTACCCGATGGCCAATCTGGATTCATGAGTACACTGAGTGTACCAAGGGAGGTACGCCCCGCGTAACCTCACTGTGGACTTTTGGGCTAAGTCTCATTTTTGGGCCTTGAGTGTTGGGCCTGGAGTTTGGGCTTGTTGCAATAGAGTTTTGGACCAAAGGATTATATATATATATATATATATATATATATATATATATATATATATATATATATATATATATATATATATATATATATATATATATATATATATATATGCTTTGGGCCTTTGAGTTGGGCTTGCTATTTAGACTTGAGAGTTGGGCCTCGGGAGAGCCAATTTATTATTGGGCATTGGTGGGCCCAATGGGTTTTAGGTTATTGATGGGTTGGCTATTGGACTACCTTTAGACCTAATGAGTGAGATTTTGGACTTAGTTCCTAATTGGGTTAATTGTTGGTTTGGCTCAGAGATAGAGGCCGGTGCGCAGCAGCAGCGTTTATAGGGGTTGTTCATCATTCGAGGTGAGTCTTCTCACTATACTTACCATGAGTGGTATCTTTGTGTGACTAAGATGTCTTATGTGCTTATTCGTGTATTGTGATATTCTGCATTATGTCTTTGTGATTTATGCTGAGTATTATTATTATGAGCTTATTGAGTTAAGACCGGAAGGTCCACCCGAGTTTTGGGACCGGAGGGTCCCACTAAGACACATTGACCGGAGGGTCTTGCCTGAGTATAGCCATGAGAGGCTATTGGGATATGTGTAGTATTTTGGAGAACTCACTAAGCTTCGTGCTTACCGTGTTATGTGATATGTGTTTCAGGTTTTTCTCAGGATAGCGGGAACGCACCTGCTCGATTGTACACATTAGAGAAATAGTTATATTTTGAGGATCCTGGATTATTAATCAAACAATTATGGAGATGCATTTTGTAAATTAAATAAATGATATTTTTGTGAAATGTGTTATGAGAATTATGTGATTTAAAAATGAAAATTTTCTTGGAAAATTTACGGTGTTACAAACATGAAGAACACAGATTTGCCCCAAGGCCACTTTATCACGCACAAAATGTATGTCAATCTCAATGTGGTTAGTGCGTTGGTGTTAAACTGGATTGGTGGACAAGCAAATGACACTAGCATTGTCATAGCAAACGAGAGTAGAAGTTAGAGGGGGTAAAAGAGCTCCTGAAGTAGGTTAAGAAACCAATTGGTTTCAGCAACGACATTCGCAATGTAAGAACATTCATCCCTTTGTAAAGATATTAATGTATTATGATGAAGATGGAACATAAAGAGCACATATTTCCCCTAAGGCCACTTTATCATACACAAAATGTACGTCAATCTCAATGTGCTTGGTGTGTTGGCGTTAAACTGGATTTGTGGACAAGTAAACGACACTAACAATGTCATAGTAAAAAGGAAAAGAAGTTAGAGGGGGATAAAAGATCTCCCGAAGTAGGTTAAGAAGCCAACTGGTTTTGACAACAACATTCACAACACCGTGATACTCAGCTTCTGCACTAGACCTGGAAATGGTATCATTTCGCTTGGAAGACCAATAGAGAAGATTATGTCCGAGAAATACACAGTAACTAGAAGTGGATTGTCTAGAGGTAGGATAGTCTGTCCAAACAACATCGGAGTATACAACTAGATCACGAGAACGAGAATCATATAGCTGCAAACCATGGTCAATTATTGGGCTTCCCATTGGGCTGAGTAGCCAAAGAGAAAAAGGCTTGCTATTGGGCTACACTGGAATGCTACCAAGGCTAATTGAGACTAGGCGGGCCAGATGGTGAATTGGGCAATGCAACCATATGATTTATGGGAGAAGGCAGCAATCCACATTGTTGTTGTTACATGTAGGGCATTGACGAAGTATAATACCCACCCTAAGGAGTTTGACCGCGAGCGTATCCACCAATGTCAGACCTGCCTTGCCGGCTGCCACTTCTTCCCCCATTATGTCTACCTCTACCACTATGATTCTGGCCACCACCTCGACTGCCAGAGTTATTAAACTAGGAGTTTTGATGTCTATTTTGATGCTCGATATTTAGAACCGTGGGGGAAGAGGCGTTGTCACGATGCGTAGCTTGAACAAGACGAGTGTGGTCCTTTAGCCTTGAACATTCTTCAAAAGTAAGCACAGAATGCTTGAACATTCTGGCCACCACCTCGACTGCCAGAGTTATTAAACTAGGAGTTTTGATGTCTATTTTGATGCTCGATATTTAGAACCGTGGGGGAAGAGGCGTTGTCACGATGCGTAGCTTGAACAAGACGAGTGTGGTCCTTTAGCCTTGAACATTCTTCAAAAGTAAGCACAAAATGCATTTCATGAAACGTAGGAAACGAATTCTGATGACGAATGATGGTGACAACGTGCACGCATTTTGGAGACAAACCACTGATAACATAAATAATAAAGTTACTTTCGAGTACAGGAGTGCCGATATTGGCAAGCAAGTTGGAGATAGATTTGATACAGGTATAATATTCCATGATTGTGGAGTTTCTAATGGTAGTATTGTGATATTCATCATGGAGTTCTATAGCTTTTGATTCATTATTTTCATGAAACAAGTCTTCAATGGTCTTCCAAACACTTATGGCTGTAGCATCGGTTGTGAGTATGGATTGAATAATGTTTTGAGGTAATGTTCCATATATCGATTGTTTGACAATATTATCAACTGTTTCCCATTATGGATTATCTTTATTTAGGAGACCCATTAAGATGATCATAGACCTTGTATCCAATGCAGTGGGTTTTAAAGAGTTCTTTCCACGAATCATAGTTAAACCGATCAAGATCAAGAAGAAGAAGTACATATGAATTGATGTTAGTTATGTTGTATATTTTATCAATAAGGCTAGGTTTAGAGCTAGACGAACCTGCAGTCATGTTGAGAGGCACAAGAAAGACAGTCAGGACATGTAGATAAATGAAGGTAGTAGAAGCGCAAAGGGAGGATGCAAGAAGAAAACGCCAATCACAGTTAGGAATCAACTAGGGTTGGATGAAAAAAGCCAGATATCATGTTAGTGAAAATATTTTCCCTTGAATTGGCATTAGCCTTTCACGTATATCAATTACCACATAATACAAATGGATTACAAATATGTATAATGGGCTCACTACAAAAGTGGGCCGCCTAACAAAACTAATAAAGACAACATAATCTATTATAATAAATGAAGATCCATTTTGCCACATGTCAATCTCTCATAAGTTTTGACACTTGTAATTTTGTGATATTTTTTAAATAAATAATATACACAAGTCAATTACTGTTTTTTTACAACTTTTAAAATTAAAAAACTACATAATACTTATACTTATATATGTAAGTATTAAATCTAATAGTAACTTGCATTTAATATGTTTCATCATTCATTATTTCAAAATTTTATTTTAAAAATTATTTAAATTC
The DNA here is from genome assembly GCF_002870075.4 of Lactuca sativa. NCBI lineage: Eukaryota > Viridiplantae > Streptophyta > Magnoliopsida > Asterales > Asteraceae > Lactuca > Lactuca sativa. The sequence goes on from NC_056624.2 coordinate 233,327,793, forward strand.
TTATATTAATTTTTTTATTCTACCCGTGTAATACATGAGTTTTAAACCTAGTCTATATATAATATATATACAAATACTTCTAATATATATGTTCTTCATGCAAATACGTAAATCTGTTGGATTTATCGGTTTATCACAAGAGAAAATCTATGACTATTTAGTTCTAGGGGTATTTTAGGAATCTGGAACAATTTAGTTCTAAGGGTATTTTAGGAAACATTCCTTTTATGTAGTTTTTGTGTTAGAGTACGAGTCTAGTTTTATTAGTTTAAATAAGGTTAATATTTAGGATGTTTAAGTTAACTTTTTTGAGCAATAAAGTTCACCAAGTAATTCCTCGTTCTCGTTCTTTTCTTCTTCTTTGTCCACTTCATATCTTAGGCATCAAGGTAATATTAGGTGATATATATACCTACACTTGATATCAGAGCGAAGGTTGAAGAATGTTGGTTTGAGAGTCGGTTTCAAGAAAAGTGTAGGCCTTCATTGCAGGTCGGACATAGCAAGAGTTTTCATTGAAGGGGTGTGATTCGAGGTTGATTGCAAGAAACCCCGATTTCTCTTAATCGGGCTTGTGAGTGACTAACCGGAGGCACGAAATAAACAAACGGGAAGACTTCAAAGCGGGTGGCTTTAATATAGTTCGTTTTGCGGGTGACGGAAGACGATAAAGGTGGTCGTGAACTTGTCTTGTTGTTCGGTGGAAAAGTGCTCTCGAAACAAGTTTGATTAGGCCGGGGTTGTCAAAAGGAGAATAAGATGTCGTTGGTTACAGAAGGAGGTTTGATGACGTTTCAAGTTCCGGTTTTGACTCCAACAAATTATCCTGTGTTTGGAATCAAAGTCAAGTTGATAATGGATGCACACGATATATTTGAGAAAGATGAACTGAGGGCGTTCGATGGAAGAATCTCTCGGAATATGATGGATCAGCAAAGGTATGATTGTCAAGACAAGAAAGGAATGAACAAACAACACGGTGTGAATATTATGGCGGTGGAAATTCAAATCGGGTAGCTTTGGATGTGGCCGGGGAGTGGTCGTTGATCCGGGATAAGTCGAGATGGTAATGAACATGTCAAACGGGTTGCCATGGTATATGTCACATGTGTTGTCATCAATTAAAATGGGTTGTTAGAAGACTTTGGATGTGACCGAGATGGAGGTCGGGTGTCTGGAAAAGTCGAAAATCGAGATGGTTCAAAAAGAAGGTGATTAAACATTGTTTTGAACGAGTGGTCGGTATGGCTAAACAAATTAAGAGGATGATTGTTAGATTAACTGGTTTATCACAAGAGGAAATCTAGGACAAATTAGTTCTAGGGGTATTTTAGGAATCTGGGACAATTTAGTTCTAGGGGTATTTTTTTTTGTCCGGTTCATACCTTGGACATCAAGGTAATATCAAAATCAGTGTCAATTATGTGGTATCTTGAGTAGTAAATAATTTTAATTATCTAGAATTTTGGTATATTTGCAGATGACGCAGAAAGTAACACGTAATTATATGTGGATCCATTTTGTATTCCTAAAAAGCATTTTGTAGTTTGAGTTGATATTGGTATGATGCTTTTCACTTGGCTATAGAAGGAAATTTTGCAGAGGTGATGATATATATAGGTTGTGTAAGCGACACGTATGGACTCCACTGGAAAACAATGCCAAGAATGATCCCACATGAGGAGGATTGAGGTGGGTGGGTGGGTTGTATGGCCCATTTCACCTTGTTATTCTCTCTGGACTAGAGGTTTTTTTCATAAAAATGATGATTTTCATGAAAGGTATGTGTATATCGATTGGATGAAAGCGTCTTTCATATCTGGTTGGTGTTTTCCTATCAATCAAATTACAAGGCGCAACATTTGATTCTTAATTATGACCAAAAGAAATCAGTTTTTTTTTTTTTTTTTTTTTAATCTTTGATCTGAAAGGAGTCGCACATGCACAAGAATTTAAATTAAAACAAGTTATTCAACAAATACTTTATATACAAGACAAGTTGAGCGAGCATTACGGGGACTATAATTAAAAGATTATTACAAATAATAAGAGATGATGATTATGATCGAGAGGCTCTCTTGCTAGCTAGCTACTTTCCTTATTTAGCAAACCCTACTACTCACTCTGACTTTGACCACTGGGGGAGGGTGGCATTGGCATTGTAAAGCTACCACAATAATTTTCTTCTCTTCATTTCATCTATTGATAATTTCTACATGCTGATGTTCTCTATATATATATATCTTCTTCACTACTTTCTCAACATCTCAGATTCATCTGTTTTTGCAAACCTTCCTCTGATCCTTGGCTGACTGTCCGCCAAAGCCTTCCTGCAAGCATACTGAAAAAAAAAAAAACCCAGAACCAGAAACCCCAATTCAAATTAAATTCATACAAATAAAACCAACTACTTGCGCTTAAGCAGGTCTAGAAATGTGCATATGTGATTTGAATACATAGATAATTCAGAGTAATTACCTTGATTTTTCTGCCAAAATTCCTCTTTGTTTTCTTGTTCCTGTATCTTGAGAGCTTTTGCATACGGTCTTCAATGGCACGCTCACTGATTAGTGGTGGCTGCTGCTGCTGTCCAAGCCCAAGGGGATATTGAATCAGTCCTGTGTTGGTGTTTGCATCCGCAAGGGTCTGTCATAAAAGAAAAACCACTATCAATATAAGGCAGAACTTCTTTTTCTTGATTGATTCTATAATACCATATAAGTTTGTGTTTTGCTTGATTGTCCCATGTTTTTTTTAGGTCTTTGCATAATAACTGGGCTCAGTGCTTAGCCGTGGTAATATTTGTAGTTAATAGATCGAGGTGTTTTAAAGCCAAGGTTTAGTACCCCTTTACAGATAGATTCTTTTTAGTTAATATGTTGAAATACAAAATCTGAATCATACAAACTCTATTCTCATATGCATATACAATGTAGAAAATAAATCGAATATGACCTTTATGTCTCCATCACTGAAAGCCCTTCGCATACCATAAGCATTCCCAAAATCCAATTCACTGAAATTCAGAAAACTTGGCTTAATTTGAGCCCCTTGAATCCAATCCATTGAGTTTAAACTATCAGCGCTCATGCTTTTTGGGATTTGACATGATGGATGGACGTTCTCCTTTGCAACCGTGTTTTCATCTGTTGCAACCACTGGGAAACTGAAACTTAGGACTTCAGATAATGGTGATGATTCAGTTGCTGCTGCTGCTGCTTCTTGAGCCAAGATGTTTTTACATTCATAGAAAACGTCATTCAGAAACTCTTCGTTCTGCAGTGATTCGATATCTGTAACTTTGAGTTCTTGGGGGGAAATGGTGTCTTCTCCACAAGTGATCATTGCAATTGCAGATGTCATAGGATCAAGGCTGATTAATGGCTGTTCAATTATAGGTTCAGGTGCTTTGAAAAGATCCCCTTCGCCCCCAAGATCATAATCTGATATAGTGGAGGTCTGAATTAGGTTATCCTGAACATACCAAATAAAGATTCATTAGAAACCACAAGAATTCTCATTTAACAATCAATCAAGAAACGAACAAATCATATATGAACTAATACATGATTCTCAAATGTCTTAGCTAACAAAAATTGAATTTATAAGAAGAAATCTTGAGAAAATAACTACCCTCCACTATCGTAAAGATCCAATGGTCTGATTTTAGGGTTAAACTACTACAACTTGATTCATTAGAGACAATGTAATGACTTTTGCACCGAATAATCTTCCCAAAATGAAGTAGACGATTTTTTTTTTATTTTTTTTGTGAAAATGGAAACCGATGGTGAGGTAAGACTTACGAACACTCAAGAATATTATGGGGTTGGCTTGTAGCGCACTGGTTCGCATTTAAACAAGTGAGAAAGATCAAAAGCAACTTTATTAGGTCAATTGCCTTTAGTGAGATTATAATTTCCGTAAATCAAAACTATTGGAGCAAATTACTACAGAAGTGGTACCTTTGCTTTAGCTTTTCCATTTATCCTACTTTTTTTTTTTTTGGTTGATTTGAGTTCTGGTGAGTGCGGTGAAAAGGTGAATCTTTAATACAAGTTGACATCAGATATTAACAAATTGAGGAATGGGTAAACAATAAGATAGCTGAATATGTCCCTTCTATTCAAGAACATTGGAAAACAACACTGAAATGGACATTAATCAACGATTCTCACTACCCTTTCACAATGGGAAAGAACGAATATATACATCCACACACAACTCTCTTTGATTGCCAAGAAAATTCTTGAGCATTTCTTGAAATCTTCGCCAGTTCCTGAAGGAATTCAAAAGGGGTTTCTTGATAACTAAAATAAGTTCATGAATCAGTTAATTTCTTAATCCCTCAGGAATGAAGAAGATAGCAAGAAGTCAAAAACCACCAAGAACCCATCTTTGGAGGTTTAATTGCTACACTAAGTAACACATAATATTACGATAACTAGCTATACGATAAAGTAACCATGCATTTCAATCAAAAATCTCAAAAACCCTAAATCATACATGCATATATATAAGACCTAATCAAATACAGCATTCAAGGTGATGGAAAGAAGAACGGATTTAACAGAGTACGATTAATAGAGAGAAAAAGAAAGACCGTAAATGGAATTACCAAGCAAGTAATAGACTTCTGTGAGTGACAGAAATCATCAAATTGTTGAACATCAGATGAGAAGTTCTGAAAATAAGGAAACATTAGGCCAGTCTCAGCATACATTTCTCGTTTTCTTGTAAAAAATAGATGATCTTTTTTTTTTTTTTTGTCTGGTTTTTTATTCTCCTCTCAAGAAACTTGAGAGCTCTGAGGTTAAAGATACACACACCCGAATTGACTTTCAAAGGTGAAAAAGTGAGTGTTTTTTCACATTAAGAAGCCAAAAACCATGCTGCAAAACCAGCAGCAAGTGGAAGTAACATAAAGGCAGCAAGAAGGTAGAATTAAGAAACGGGAAGAAGATTCAGTTCAAGCACAAAAGAACAGAGAGGAGGAGGAGGAGGAGGATGAGAGGTCCTCTCTATGATGATTTTGTATTTGTATGGACGGACTATGGAGTTCATGTACCTGCTTCATTGATTTATATGGGGGCCTGTGACTACAAGCCGACAGCAGTTGTGGACCCCATGCACATTGGTCCAAACTATAACTATACATTTATATATATATAAATGTGTATGTAGCTCTCCACAATTACATTTATATAACAATTTGATAATGCAATTACTGGTATTGTTTTCCATATATGGTACTTATAAATATCTGGTTTATCATTGTTTTTTGTGCCATCCAGTTTAAAAGCATGTCGAATAAACGAATACTTATTTACATCTCATTCAACTGTTGCTAAACACAATAAATAAAAGAAATTAAATAACCTTCTCTTTTTTTCCTATCAATGATAAATATAATAAAAATTTATCAATTCTATTAAATATGATACATGTCACATTCATAAGTATATAGAAAGATGATAGAAAGAAAAAATATAAGGAAATTTGATTTCTCATAAATAAAATATGATGAATTTTGATCCTTGAGTTTCATGAATAGATATGGGGAGAGGTATTATTTTTAGATGATGATCAAGGTGATTGTATTGCTCGTGGATTAAAGGTGATTGTATTTCAACAAAGATTAAAGGTACAATTTCAAAGACTTGCTTGGTAAATGTTTATGATCAAGAGTATATAATTCAGATTTGAGAGACATCAACTTGGATGTCTAGTAGTAATACATGTGATGGATGTTCAGAAGAAGGTTCTACTTCGAATAATTACGAAGAGGGGGAATCAATACAGGTGCATGAGATGCATGATGAAAATGATAGAGAACATGAGGAAGGTGAAATAAATGAACAAGGTGAAGAAGATGGTAAATTTCAAGAAACGTCAAAGTATGAGAATGAGATTGATGGAAAGTTTGTTGAAGTGAATTCCGATGAAGATATCGAATGGAATGGGTAAAAAGAAATAAGTTGATGTTACCATGGTTCAAGAAACTAAACAAAAGAATAAGGATGTTTCCTGAAAAGAAGTGGCGAGTCAAAAAAATTTTAGTTCATCTCCTTCAAAACATCCTGGTTTTGAATCAATCCGAATTCAGAGGTCTAGATCTATAGATGGTGGGTTTTTCTCGACTAGAGCTTGTATCAGTGGAAGCTGAAGGTTTGTATCGATCGGATACACTTCAAGTATAAAGAACAAAAGTAAACTAATCTAAGCAAACAAAGAACATAACAAGTTGGTGTCCGGAATAGAGAGAATGATCAAGTGCAAATGTTCCAAAATGGTGTATACTTCCGAATGTGTCTATCTGTCTTTACATTTATTATTCTTGTCTTTTAGTTTGATGTAACCGTTCATAGGACTCAGTTTAGTTTATTTTATGAAAGGGATAATCAGAGTGTGAGACGTAACTCTTTTGTCCAATCCTATGTATGTATTCAAGTTTGTACGATGTACCCCTTCTTCTATATAAGCAGTGGCGGAGCTAGATGGGGCGTTGGGGGTACTATAGTACCCCCAAAAAGTATTATATATACATAAAAAATATTATTTGTAAACATGTTTCATGTTATTGTAACCCCAACTAAAGAGATTATAACATGTTTTTTAATGGCCAATATTGGATAACTACATATAATATATTGACAATGTTTGTTCCCCCATATCAAAATTCCTAGTTCCGCCACTGTATATAAGGAGCTTTTAATGACAAGAATAATAGACAGATTGTTCCTCCTTAGATAGATATTTTCACATTTACTTCACTTGAACCTTTCTCTCAAATCATACTCTTTCAAACATTCTACTTGTTCATTTATTATCTTTACTTTGATTATTCTTATTGTCTCATATTTAATACTTGAAGTACTTTGTTGATCTTCAAGTCTTGACTGGTCTTGCCAGACTTGACTTGAACTTATAATCAGAAGCAAACATTGATCTTAAGCATTAACTCAAGGTTTGAGTTTTCAAACCTTGTCCCTGCGCAATTAGTTCCTTGTTCTCATACGATGTCGTAAATAGCTGAAAGTCCCTGCTCCGCAACCGGCTCTACTCACACCCTATACAGAACAACCTCTTAGATAACATTCTATACTTAACACCCCTTTACGGTTCAACCTTGGTCAAAGTCAAAGTCAAAGTCAACATCCTGGGTTGACTTAGCTCGCCGAATTGATCCATCAACTCGTCGAGTTCTACGAATCATGAACCCTGAAATCGCGATCCCACTCAACGAGTTCTTTCACAACTCGTCGAGTTCCTCTTTTCTACAGAATTGGGACTTCTCCAATCAACTCGTCGAGCCATCCTTGAACTCGTCAAGTTTTGACTTTAAGCGAATTGGGATGCTTCTTCCCAACTTATCGAGTTCCTCTATGGACTCGATGAGTTCTATAGTGTGTTAAGCTATCTTAATAGATTAAGCCCCTAGTCTTCAAATCTAATCCCTATGCTTCACCTATACACTGAAATTGTCCTTTTAAAGGTAAAGTTTCCAACTTTACCTGTTAATACCCTTAATTGAAGAACCTAGCTAAAACCCTAACTCTTTAGGACCTAGATCTTGGTCCACAAGTCATCCATACTCCAAACTAAAGCATACAAACAGAGATCTAGACCCTAAACACTACATGAACACGTAAAGCTTCCTCCTTTCACTCTATGCATGGCCTTTTGGAGCTTAAAAGGCCAAAAGGACATCCTATAGCTTGCATGGGACTTCAATGGCCATAAAGTTTGCACCTTTATGCCATGAAAACCCTCCATGATTCCAGATCTGATGGTTCACCCACTTGGGATGTGCATAACCCAAAGGTCAAGCTTCTTGGACCAAACACCCCATAATATGATAATAAAGAGATCTAAGAAGTTACTAATCAAGTTTGAGACTTGCTTACCAGAAAATGATGAGAATGAAAGGAAGTCTCTGGATCTACTAGCTTCTCCTTGAATCCTCTAGCTTCTTCTTCATCCACAACCTTCAGACACACAAAACTTAACTCAAAAATGGCTCACAAGTTCACAATTGCATTAGGGTTTCTGGATCTAGGGTTTGGGACTTGGAGGCTGTAAATGAGGTTGGCATAAGCGGATTAAGATGCTTAAATAGGGTGAAAAACCCCGAAATTAGGGTTTCACTCTGGCAGTCCTACTCGTCGAGTTGAGGCTTCCAACTCGTCGAGTAAACTTCAAAACCTGTGTCGAATCCATTTCTTACTCGACGAGTTTAGGGCCTCCAACTCGTCGAGTTCCTGCCTTAAATGAATAAAATTATAATTTAAAAACATACCAGGAACCCGGCGTTACAGTTTTGTCTTCAGTCAGATATATGAAATAATAATACAATTGAGAATTAGTTCTAATACTCGGATATTAATCCCAGTTTTTAAATATTAAATGTTTAATAAAAGTATTGGTTGTTACATTTTTCATGAAATTTACACAACTCTTAGTTATTAGGTTTGTTTTCCACACGTATCTTCTGTTTGACCAAATTTAATAAATCAGGAAAATATGTATTAGACGAATTTCTACTCTTTTTTTAACAAACAATTTAACATATATACATTTCATATTTTCTAACTACCATGAACCACCTATACAAGAAATAATAAAATACTCATTTCAAAGATTTAAACTACTGTTTTTACCAAAATTAGACAAGGAATGATGGTCAATTTTGTTAACAAAATCATTTAGGGAAATGTGGTAAAGGCAGTGAATTTTTTTAACAAAATCAGTTAAGCAAATGTGGGAAAGGTGGTGATTTCTTTAAAATGTATATGTTTTTTCAGTGGCGTTGGCGTGTCTTTTATTCTCTGGATTCTCTTTAGGTGAGGACAATTCACATGATTTATGGCAAGGATCAAGGTTGTCAAGATCGGGATCTTACATAGGATTGATTTTTTCTTTGAAAGATCGTGATCGTAAGATCGAATCGGATCGTAAGATCCTACCAACAATATTTTAATACATAAAAAATACATTTTCACCAATTTGTTAATCGTTCAGTTAACAATAAATTGTTTAAAACATAAAAATACATATCCATTATATCATTTATTGATCAACATTTCAAAATTGGTATTCTATGTAGTTAGTCAATGTAAAAGTATTAGAATTTTGTTTTGAAAGAATAGTCACAATCCTATGATCCTACGATCCTATCACGATTTTACCGAAAAACAATCCTATTAAGATCGGGTCGATTTACCAAGGTAAGATCGTATGATCGTACAATTCTACAATCAAGATCGTGACTTTGATAACCATAAGTATGGTCATTGTACATCCTTAAACCCTATAAGATCTTGGTTTGGTCCCTGGATTGAGGGGTCATTAATTCCTTGTGCTATTTGAGAGAGAAGGGGCTAAACCTTCATTCATATTTCATTATTAGGGTGGGGGTGGGAGTCTTACTTCTTTTTGACATGATGTCTGGATAGATTGTTGGTGATTTATTATCATCAATGTCATTTAAGTGTAATAGGATTAATTTGTTGACCAAAAATGATCTTGATAAATAGCAAACAAGTAAGGGAGGTGTGGAGTGCACGCTTGTTTAATTTTGATCAAGTTTTTAAAAGTACACTATCATTTAGGGGCGAAGCCCCTGAACGAATGGGGGTCCAGGGGCAGCACCCCTGAGAGCAGGGTCCAAGGGGCAGAGCCTATGGCTGGGTTTGAGCTGAATTCAACGTGGAAAGATTGATATTTGAAGATTGGAACACATTATTATCATAATCCCAAGGTATGTGTTCGGTACTACAAAGGAGGTTGAATTTATATTCTTAATAATTCTTTTAAAGAAATTGTATTTGCAGGTGCAAGAACAAAAGGACTACCTCTATAAGAATGAAGTTTGGTTGCTTCAAGAAGTTAGGACTTGGCTTTGATATCCTTATTGAAGGATTGGACATAAGCTTGTAAAGTATAGTGTCAAGCTATAACTTGTGAGAATTTAAACTGTTGTGTGTATTATCTTCATATATTTAATATGAATAGAAAGGATTCAATCCTTAGTGACACCCCGATATTCGTATATTTCGAATGAATAACATACTAATGTGAAATTCAATCGTCACGACATTTCATTTGTGCATCAACTTGTTGTTGTTATGTTTTGTTTTAAGTTAATCAAGATTACACTTAAATGGGGGATGTTTGTTGGTGATTTGTTATCATCAATGTTATTTAAGTGTAATAATATTAATTTGTTGTATAAAACTGATCTTGATAAATATTAAACAATCAAGGGAGGTGTGGAGTGCACACTTGTTTAAGTTTGATCAAATTTTTCAAAGTACACTATCATTTGGGGGTGAAGCCCCTACACGAACGGGGGTCCGGGGGTAGTGCCCCTGGAAGCGAGGTCTAAGGGGTGGCAGCCCCTGACGAGGTCCTAGGGGTAGAGCCCCTAATTGGGAGTGCCACCCAAGTACTTTAATTTGAAAGTGATATAACAATTCTTAGAATTTCCAAGCCTTTCTATACCTCAGGTTTTCTAGCATAGATGAGGTGCTCCTTTCAGTGAGGTTTCACAAGATTTTTACCCTTGATTCTTTCATACATTCTTTGGTTTGAGATCGTTTGTCTAAAGGTTGGTTATAGAGTCTTTACGATGATCTCCAAGAAGTTGTATTGAGCGTTATTAGTAGGATAAGCCTTTGAGTTTGATGCATGGTGTGACAACCGTCAATTTTCGGTCAAGTCAAAGTCAACTAAAGTCAACAAGTCAAACCGGTCAACTCAATTTGCCATGAGTATTAGAGTTTACATTATGTAATTTCTAAACAACTCTCTATTCTATTGAGAAATCATAAATCGAAAAGTGCGTACATCTAGATCTCCTCAACCTAAAACTGTGGTACGTGGCGAGCCAAACCGATAAAACAATGTTGCATACTCATCGGGAGTATGCAAGATCCTTAAACAAGGCTTAACGGGGCTTACGGACCCTGCATTGCGAAACCGAACACTCAAAAAGGTCACCAATGAAACCTCTCTCAATCGTGTTCACTCCATCTCTTCTTATCAGAAATCTCTCCCAAATCTCTCTAAGTATGAGAAATCTCTCCCAAATCTCTCTTTGTATGAGAAATCTCTCCAAGAATGTCAAATCTCTCCCAAATCTCTCTAAGTATGTGAAATCTCTCCCAAATCTCTCTTTGTATGAGAAATCTCTCCAAGAATGTCAAATCTCTCCCAAATCTCTCTCTGAATGAGAAATCTCTCCGAGAATGTCAAATCTCTCCCAAATCTCTCTAAGTATGAGAAATCTCTTCCAAATCTCTCTTTGTATGAGAAATCTCTCCAAGAATGTCAAATCTCTCCCAAATCTCTCTAAGTATGTGAAATCTCTCCCAAATCTCTCTTTGTATGAGAAATCTCTCCAAGAATGTCAAATCTCTCCCAAATCTCTCTCTGAATGAGAAATCTCTCCAAGAATGTCAAATCTCTCCCAAATCTCTCTAAGTATGTGAAATCTCTCCCAAATCTCTCTCTGAATGAGAAATCTCTCCAAGAATGTCAAATCTCTCCCAAAACTCTCTAAGAATGTGAAATCTCTTCCAAATATCTCTTTGTATGTGAAATCTCCCCAAGTATGTCAAATCTCTCCCAAATCCCTCTGAGTATGTGGAATCTCTCTCAAATCTCTCTCGAAATCTCTCCCAACTTTCTAAAATCACTCGGGGCATCCCGACCCTCGAAGTTGGCGAAAACAGCCCAAAAACGGAAGTCTACGCGAAAAACGGACCTAAGGAACCGAAACCCCTCTTAGGAACCGAAACCCCTCTTAGGACCCGAAAGTCCTCTTAGGAACCGAACCTCCTGATGAAGAGGAACTGAACCGAAGGTACTGTTCACACTAACCGAACCTCGCTTAAAAAGGAAGAACCGAACCGAAAGTACTGTTCACTACAGTTCCTTCGGTTCTGACTACTCTTCGGACAGAACCCTCGCTTCGCTTCTCGCTTCCGGCTCAGCCTCTCGCTTCCGAATCAGCACCATTCCTGACCGAACCTCGACCTAGGGACCGAACCTCGGCCTAGGACCGAGAGGTCTCGCTGGGAAGCCCTTTTTCTCCCGGTTTTCGATTAAATTCGCGTCTTAAGCCGTTTTTAATTGTTTTAACATGAGATTTTCACCCAAAACTTTATTTTAAAATATAAGACCCCTAAATTAATGATTTAATCATATTTTAAGGATAAAACCTTATCCAAAAGAGAGTAGGTAAAGTACAAAGGTAGAGTGTTGACTTTACCTAATTTTATGACACAAGCAACCTCATACCCACTCCATGATTAACCCACACTCCTCCCCACCATACCTTGTCACTTCCTTGTACTTTTTACCCCTCTCACAAGCCATCCCCACGTTCTAGGGCTGGTCACTCCACCTCTCTCCTCATTTTCTTTCAATCACTCTCATTCCACCAAAGATTCAACTCCAATTTTCTCTCCAACTTTTCTCTCTAATTCAAGATCCCAAGGCTGATCATCAAGTGTTCTTCCACTCTTGGTAAGTGTAATTCATCCTCCTTGTGATTTTTACACTTCATTCTACTCAAATCATTGATAGCTTATACAAACTCCATAACTATGATGCTAGATTCTCAAAAATCTTCAAGGCATCTCCAAGTGTTCTTGAGTTAAACACCTCCATTCTTCAACAATCATCTACTGAAAACACTTAAGGTGACTTCATACCCCTACATTTTTATGTTTTCTTAAGTTTTTAGGGGGGGAATACAAGTTAAAACACCAAGAACATAACTATACTTTTCTAACAGCCTTCATCAGAAAAGTTCAACTCCATTCACGGACTGTTTTGGACCCCTTAAACATTTTAGTTTTCAAAACTGTTTTAGGTGTAAGTAGTTCCAGTTCTTAGCTTTAAAATGACTACTTGCACATCTCCATACGATTTTTCTACAATTTATGGGGATTTTTACAAAACTGCCTATCATTTCAAACACCAATCCGGACCAGTCTGTGATTATGGACATTTTCACCCAAGTTGGAGGTCATTAAAAATCATGATAAAAATTATGAGTAAACTAGACACATTTATCTCTCAGAATTTATGGATTTAGTTTTCAGCTTCGTATGATTTTTCTATGAATTTTCAAAAACAGTGTAGAAAGGTTGAAAATTTGTTAACAGCTTATAACTTTCATAACACTTTGTATTATGTTGAGCAAAGTGTATAACGATAAGTTCCAAATATTGAATGTGTTTCCATGTTAATTTATCATCATAAACTGAAATATTGCCATTCATGATAAGATTATTCATTCATTAGAACACGTATATTAAGCTATAATGAGCATAGTTTATGGATTCATAGCATTAAAGCATTCATAAAAGAATTCTTATACATTACAAACGTTTTGGATAAACTATAATAGGTATAGTTTATGTATCATTTACTTCTCAAACTTATTTACCAAAGGTTTTCCGTTAGTTCACGTAAATCTGTTAATGAATAAATTTGTGAGTCATTCCCTTCGGGTTACTTCCAAAGTAACAAAGTCAAAAAGTCCTGTAAATTGTAACCAGAGTCTCTTGTAGGGAGAACGTGATAGTTGTGTATAGATCTATATTGTGTTTGATAAACCCACACCAGAGCTGCTCGCAACAGCTAGACCGGCAGGTCTGTGGTGACAAGTGTCATTTAACGGCGACGCCTGAAGAACGTCGCATTACGAGGCCGTCTATGTCAAGTATGGTTATAATAGCTCACATGTGGTATTAACAATCATAAGATTTACGGGTTCTAACCTTAAATTAGCGAGTTAGGTCTATTTAGCTCACTGAAATTACTTTAAGTATGGAAAAATACTTGTACGCCTTCATATAAAAAAAAAGGGTTTTATGTCGATTTAAAATCACTTTTTATATCAACAATTACATACTTTATTGTATACTTTTGGTCTTGGTATTTAAGACTACACATCATTCATTACGGAATTTTTCTCACATCAGAAAGGGTTTTTATGCCAATTTAAAACCACCTTTATATTTTTAAGTATGACAAATATTTGTTCATTTTCGGTCCTGGTATTTAGGACTACATAACTTTTGTAAGGAAAATATTGGATTTTCCTGGTAACATACATCTCTTTACAAAGATCGATTTTCAAACTCTTACTGTCAAAATCTTATGAACTCACCAACCTTTGTGTTGACACCTTTCAAAACTACTTGTATTCTCAGGAATTCAGTGAAACAGGAAATCAACCACGTTTTGAGGATGGGACGATAAATCGTCGAACAGTTCACTTTGTATCATAATGTAATTGATTTGAATCATGTAAACATATACTTTGGTGTAACCTTTTTCAATTATATTTATGATGGTTGTATTTACTTTGAGCACTATTATACTCGTTGTTGTGATACTCTACATGAAGTCCTCCACCCCCGGACGTTTCCGCCATCCTTGGTTTGGGGGTGTGACAGATTGGTATCAGAGCATTGTTTATAGTGAACTCAGTATATCGAACCACATAGGATATACAAACTATAAATGCATTGGGACTAGAGTCTCTGATTTTATGTTTTCAAAACAACTATACTTTTATAAATAAGTAGTTTCTTATTAAAAGTATACATGCATGCATACATACTAGGGTCAACATCGTTCTAGAACAAAACAAAAGTAATGATTGTTGGATATCACAGGTAAGCTCGGGGATGTATGGTCAGTCTTGGGAGTGGCATAGCCTGATCAACTATGCTCGTCCGAGGAGTGATTAGCACATGCCCAAGAATGGTTGTGATATGGCAACAAGTCTAAAAACTTACCAACACTACCACAATGAAATACCATAGGGGTATTTGGTGTTATTATAATTACTTATCTGAGAACTAAATAGATTTTCATCAATAGGTCAATAATTGCTTAGTGGATACATTAAAATTATATGTATCCAGGACGTCATAGACTTAGAATCTGTGGATCTTTGCTTTACTTCCAGTTCTCGTTGGATTGGGGATTTAGAGTTAGGGTCGCTTATTCGAAGGTCTATCATGTCCCAAATACATATGACTAGTATGCACTAAACAATGTATTGAAGTACCTGATAAAGATCATCTTATAATTATCTGATTAGTACATCTACTTAGTTATTTCTTATATCCCCATTTCTCGCGAAGATATCATGGCTGGATTTCATCCCCACGACGACCCGTACTACCCTAACCACAACAATATTGAATGGCTCGGAGAGGAGCCAGAGAATGATCACCCAATCCCTGTGGATGGTCACCAAGCTGAAGGCCTTGCTGACGGTTCTGACTCTGAACTTGAAATGGCGAACCTATCCTCGATGACCCGTGTTCCCAATCCCAATCCTCGACCGGCTTTCAAGGCCCGATGCCTCCTTGGGTAGAGTGCTTGGAAATCTGGAGCGAAGAGCAAGACCAACCTATGTCGTTCGATGGAGATCGAAGCTTTTACAACATAAACGAAGGAACCCCAGCAGATAGAATTTTTCCAATCCTGGTCCGTAGAGTTGCCCGAGACGAGATTCAGGGCAGAACAACTCTCCATAGTATCGCAGAGGTTGATGCAAATGCAAGAATACATACAATCCGCACCAATCACCTTGAGCACACTCATGAAAAGTATGAGGAAGACTATGAAACCTTGCTGCAAGCACTGGATGAAACACGAACCGATGTCATAAAACTCCGAGTACACCAGAGGGTGTACGAAAGGCACGTGCTTGATATGGAGCGGCAGCTAGCTGAACTGAGAGATCACAAGAAAAATGACCGCCACCAGTAGTAGATGCCTTACTTCATTCCATGTTAAAAAGGAATCGTTTTTCCTATCTATGCCCTATGTGGCATTCCCTATGAAACTATCTTGTACTGTAGGTACCTTTAGTGAGGCCTTTAGGTGGCCAAGACACTCCTGCTTCGATATGATGTAAGACCCTCTACAAGGTCAATTTTCCCTAATTTGTTACATCTTAACCATCAATGACGTATCAATCAGCCGAATTCTGTGTCACCTTTTTGTTCAAACACTCCCATCATGCTGCCATAGGAGCCTGCCTAAAACCCACTCTATTCAAGTTGTAAGACTAGAGTAATCTAGCTCCGGAATCGTTCCTGATCTTCTCTCCAAGGTTGGATCATGTTATTCACCAACCAATGGAACCCGGTTTCAAACAACCAACATCAAAAGATCACTACCTGAACTTACTTCTACTCTGTATTAGGACTGCGTCATAGGGATGCAGGTCAAATCTTCGAGAACATGCTCCAATTGGTCATAATAAGGACCTAGCCTGGGTCAACTATAAGGCTCCACTTGGATGCAGAACTACTAAAAATTCATGGGTTTACCATATAAAGACTCCCGTTATGAATTGTTTTCAGAACGCCCTTAACGACCAAATTACGTTACAAATCAACATAAGATAAAACTTAGTTGGAAACTCGCGACGTATAGCCATTCTGGAAGATCATTATCATTTCACCTTCAAACATTTTGTTGAGAAGTTCCTTCTTCATAAACTTAGGGGTGCGACCATACCAACACTAATGCATTGGGTCCCATCAAAACTCCTCAGCCAAGCGTGTTTAGACACACATGATTCTAAGATGAGTAAAGCTTAACGCCCGTATGAAACTTACCCCTACCCACTGTTGTAACTCCATTTCAAGAATGTTAGCGGAAACACTAGGAATAGTACAGTAATGTGCAAAAATTTATAGGCATTAATATAAATCGTAAGGATGCACTTAAGATAATCAATTCCGCTAACGAAGTTGTTTTTCATCATGGAACAGAGCTATGTCTTCACCAAAGGGAAATCAACCAACTAGCAAGGCGCCAACTCTGCAGATAGACGCTGCTACCTTTCAGGCTGCAGTCACGGCAGCCGTGGCAGCCGTCATGGCACAGTTCAATGCTAACAACGCCAGCAGAAATGGAAGCGGTACTGACAATACAGATTGTGGTAACAATCAGGAGCACCAACAGGTACCTGCCAGCGAAAATACCTCGGGCCACAAACCTACGAGCACAAAGAGAAAGTTTTGGAACATGAAAGAGCGCCACCAATCTCAAAGATCCACTAAAAGACAACAACCTATGGCCACCCCCACCATCACAACAGCAGTCACGACACATGCCTCAACACTAGCCACGGGGTCTGCCACCCAAACGTCGGCCAGACCATATAAGGGGTCACTCCCAAAGTGTGTCAAGTGCGGATTCCATCACACAGGAGCTTGCCGAATTTTACAATGTGATAACTGCAACAGGAAAGGACATACCTCCCGGTTCTGTAAGGCCCCGACCCAGCATCTCCCTTCAATCACCAGCACCAGGGCGGACCCAGTATGCTACTTATGCAGTGAAATGGGACACTTCAAGAGAGAGTGTCCAACCGAGAAGAACGACGGAGGAGCCGGAGGAATGTAACAAACGAACCGGCAGGATCAGTAGGAAACCATATTAGGACTTTTGTAATGTTTCCAACGACAAAAACATTTAAGTACCATATGTTTGTAATGAAATTGTTATGCTTGCTAAAGTCACCGTCTTTCTAAAAGTAGTTAAAATACTCTCTCGTTTAAATCGAACCAAATACATTTATATATGATCTTAGGATCATTACCTGTAAGATGTGATGACTTTGTACATACCTCGGGGTTAATTATAATCAAAATACTGAAGTCTTGAAACAAATAATTTCATCCCGACTCCTAATCCGTGTCTAGTAGTAAGAATTGAGTGGGGCCACCCACTCGACGATTCCCCAACATTAGATCACATACGACGTTCATATACCGTTCGATCATAGGGAGACCTGTCAGGGGTCATGATGTCAAATATCATTACTAATTCTCGAAACACACCCACTGCTAGTACTAGACACTATGGTGTGAATCATCTACAATAATGATAACATCAAACAAAATGAATCACCCTGAAAAGAAACACAAGATACTCTATCACTCTAGTGATCTCTTCTTGCGAATACAGCTTAGCTAGTTTTATCTAAAAAGATATTGCTGTCGTCATCCAATTTTCATTGATATAGCCCTCATCTTCCCAATTTAACATCTACAAAAGGACCTTTCACCTAACCCCTCCAAACATCGAAACCTTCGTCTCTCATAAACATCCAGCACGAACCTACGGATCATCTTTTGCTATGGAACCCCAAAACACGCATCAGAGGAGTGTTATACTTCCCGAAACCTTATCACAAGTGCTTACAGGAGACCTTTGGGAATGTCACGCATGTAGCAGACAAGGTCCAAGCACAGAAGCTTGGGAAAGATATGGTACAAGTTCTGCCATGAACTTCGGGCCAAGGTTGCCCAGGAGGGCGAGTAAATGTCCTACCATCTAAGAAGGCCTAATCGTGTAAACCAAACCCACATGCTTCCTACCGAGCTACAAGAACTCTTAGGTCAAACCTGTCGAACTACTCAATAATAAAATTGAAGAACCAAGCTTCTCACCCTGGAAAGCTCTGTTCTTATTCTTCAAATAGAAAGGCAAATTGCTCATAGTTCCATTAACTTCAGAGGCTCTGACAATATCTCCAGTAGAAACCTTTACTATCTGCCTCACATAAACGAATAGGCCGACCAACCACAAGGAACGAGGTACCCTTTAGGAATCGGACCTGAGATCTGAATATCACCAGTCGCGAGTATTGGAAAAGGATGTCCGAGGACAACCCTCCAAATTCGATGCGGACGCTGCAAGTCCGTAGTGATACCCCTCGGATAGGGCCAACCCGTTCGCAGTATTCATAGGATGTGCCATTCTTACTAGGATCAGTTCATTGTTGTCGTTGTAAGTGACTTGCTTATCTACCCTCGTAGTAAGAAGGATTACTAAGTTATTTGTTATGATTTCCTCACTTATACATTCCCCAATTATATATGACGAATACCTGGTAGATAATAGAATGTGAGAATTCTGACTTAGTTTCTTTTCCTCGTTGGGATGTGAAACTGAAGTAGAATCACACATTTTACTATCCGCCCAGTATTGGTTATATCATAATGTGTATAAGCTAAGTTTTCGTGTATAATA
This sequence comes from Lactuca sativa, assembly GCF_002870075.4. NCBI lineage: Eukaryota > Viridiplantae > Streptophyta > Magnoliopsida > Asterales > Asteraceae > Lactuca > Lactuca sativa. The sequence goes on from NC_056624.2 coordinate 233,346,879, forward strand.
ACTCATCTCTTAGTCAGAATCAAAATAATGTAGAGCCGACCTTAGTCATTTACAAACTCCTTGCCTGATTTCAAATTTCGGGACGAAATTCCCTCTAACGGGGGGATGATGTGACAACCGTCAATTTTCGGTCAAGTCAAAGTCAACTAAAGTCAACAAGTCAAACCGGTCAACTCAATTTGCCATGAGTATTAGAGTTTACATTATGTAATTTCTAAACAACTCTCTATTCTATTGAGAAATCATAAATCGAAAAGTGCGTACATCTAGATCTCCTCAACCTAAAACTGTGGTACGTGGCGAGCCAAACCGATAAAACAATGTTGCATACTCATCGGGAGTATGCAAGATCCTTAAACAAGGCTTAACGGGGCTTACGGACCCTGCATTGCGAAACCGAACACTCAAAAAGGTCACCAATGAAACCTCTCTCAATCGTGTTCACTCCATCTCTTCTTATCAGAAATCTCTCCCAAATCTCTCTAAGTATGAGAAATCTCTCCCAAATCTCTCTTTGTATGAGAAATCTCTCCAAGAATGTCAAATCTCTCCCAAATCTCTCTAAGTATGTGAAATCTCTCCCAAATCTCTCTTTGTATGAGAAATCTCTCCAAGAATGTCAAATCTCTCCCAAATCTCTCTCTGAATGAGAAATCTCTCCGAGAATGTCAAATCTCTCCCAAATCTCTCTAAGTATGAGAAATCTCTTCCAAATCTCTCTTTGTATGAGAAATCTCTCCAAGAATGTCAAATCTCTCCCAAATCTCTCTAAGTATGTGAAATCTCTCCCAAATCTCTCTTTGTATGAGAAATCTCTCCAAGAATGTCAAATCTCTCCCAAATCTCTCTCTGAATGAGAAATCTCTCCAAGAATGTCAAATCTCTCCCAAATCTCTCTAAGTATGTGAAATCTCTCCCAAATCTCTCTCTGAATGAGAAATCTCTCCAAGAATGTCAAATCTCTCCCAAAACTCTCTAAGAATGTGAAATCTCTTCCAAATATCTCTTTGTATGTGAAATCTCCCCAAGTATGTCAAATCTCTCCCAAATCCCTCTGAGTATGTGGAATCTCTCTCAAATCTCTCTCGAAATCTCTCCCAACTTTCTAAAATCACTCGGGGCATCCCGACCCTCGAAGTTGGCGAAAACAGCCCAAAAACGGAAGTCTACGCGAAAAACGGACCTAAGGAACCGAAACCCCTCTTAGGAACCGAAACCCCTCTTAGGACCCGAAAGTCCTCTTAGGAACCGAACCTCCTGATGAAGAGGAACTGAACCGAAGGTACTGTTCACACTAACCGAACCTCGCTTAAAAAGGAAGAACCGAACCGAAAGTACTGTTCACTACAGTTCCTTCGGTTCTGACTACTCTTCGGACAGAACCCTCGCTTCGCTTCTCGCTTCCGGCTCAGCCTCTCGCTTCCGAATCAGCACCATTCCTGACCGAACCTCGACCTAGGGACCGAACCTCGGCCTAGGACCGAGAGGTCTCGCTGGGAAGCCCTTTTTCTCCCGGTTTTCGATTAAATTCGCGTCTTAAGCCGTTTTTAATTGTTTTAACATGAGATTTTCACCCAAAACTTTATTTTAAAATATAAGACCCCTAAATTAATGATTTAATCATATTTTAAGGATAAAACCTTATCCAAAAGAGAGTAGGTAAAGTACAAAGGTAGAGTGTTGACTTTACCTAATTTTATGACACAAGCAACCTCATACCCACTCCATGATTAACCCACACTCCTCCCCACCATACCTTGTCACTTCCTTGTACTTTTTACCCCTCTCACAAGCCATCCCCACGTTCTAGGGCTGGTCACTCCACCTCTCTCCTCATTTTCTTTCAATCACTCTCATTCCACCAAAGATTCAACTCCAATTTTCTCTCCAACTTTTCTCTCTAATTCAAGATCCCAAGGCTGATCATCAAGTGTTCTTCCACTCTTGGTAAGTGTAATTCATCCTCCTTGTGATTTTTACACTTCATTCTACTCAAATCATTGATAGCTTATACAAACTCCATAACTATGATGCTAGATTCTCAAAAATCTTCAAGGCATCTCCAAGTGTTCTTGAGTTAAACACCTCCATTCTTCAACAATCATCTACTGAAAACACTTAAGGTGACTTCATACCCCTACATTTTTATGTTTTCTTAAGTTTTTAGGGGGGGAATACAAGTTAAAACACCAAGAACATAACTATACTTTTCTAACAGCCTTCATCAGAAAAGTTCAACTCCATTCACGGACTGTTTTGGACCCCTTAAACATTTTAGTTTTCAAAACTGTTTTAGGTGTAAGTAGTTCCAGTTCTTAGCTTTAAAATGACTACTTGCACATCTCCATACGATTTTTCTACAATTTATGGGGATTTTTACAAAACTGCCTATCATTTCAAACACCAATCCGGACCAGTCTGTGATTATGGACATTTTCACCCAAGTTGGAGGTCATTAAAAATCATGATAAAAATTATGAGTAAACTAGACACATTTATCTCTCAGAATTTATGGATTTAGTTTTCAGCTTCGTATGATTTTTCTATGAATTTTCAAAAACAGTGTAGAAAGGTTGAAAATTTGTTAACAGCTTATAACTTTCATAACACTTTGTATTATGTTGAGCAAAGTGTATAACGATAAGTTCCAAATATTGAATGTGTTTCCATGTTAATTTATCATCATAAACTGAAATATTGCCATTCATGATAAGATTATTCATTCATTAGAACACGTATATTAAGCTATAATGAGCATAGTTTATGGATTCATAGCATTAAAGCATTCATAAAAGAATTCTTATACATTACAAACGTTTTGGATAAACTATAATAGGTATAGTTTATGTATCATTTACTTCTCAAACTTATTTACCAAAGGTTTTCCGTTAGTTCACGTAAATCTGTTAATGAATAAATTTGTGAGTCATTCCCTTCGGGTTACTTCCAAAGTAACAAAGTCAAAAAGTCCTGTAAATTGTAACCAGAGTCTCTTGTAGGGAGAACGTGATAGTTGTGTATAGATCTATATTGGGTTTGACAAACCCACACCAGAGCTGCTCGCAACAGCTAGACCGGCAGGTCTGTGGTGACAAGTGTCATTTAACGACGACGCCTGAAGAACGTCGCATTACGAGGCCGTCTATGTCAAGTATGGTTATAATAGCTCACATGTGGTATTAACAATCATAAGATTTACGGGTTCTAACCTTAACTTAGCGAGTTAGGTCTATTTAGCTCACTGAAATTACTTTAAGTATGGAAAAATACTTGTACGCCTTCATATAAAAAAAAGGGTTTTATGTCGATTTAAAATCACTTTTTATATCAACAATTACATACTTTATTGTATACTTTTGGTCTTGGTATTTAAGACTACACATCATTCATTACGGAATTTTTCTCACATCAGAAAGGGTTTTTATGCCAATTTAAAACCACCTTTATATTTTTAAGTATGACAAATATTTGTTCATTTTCGGTCCTGGTATTTAGGACTACATAACTTTTGTAAGGAAAATATTGGATTTTCCTGGTAACATACATCTCTTTACAAAGATCGATTTTCAAACTCTTACTGTCAAAATCTTATGAACTCACCAACCTTTGTGTTGACACCTTTCAAAACTACTTGTATTCTCAGGAATTCAGTGAAACAGGAAATCAACCACGTTTTGAGGATGGGACGATAAATCGTCGAACAGTTCACTTTGTATCATAATGTAATTGATTTGAATCATGTAAACATATACTTTGGTGTAACCTTTTTCAATTATATTTATGATGGTTGTATTTACTTTGAGCACTATTATACTCGTTGTTGTGATACTCTACATGAAGTCCTCCACCCCCGGACGTTTCCGCCATCCTTGGTTTGGGGGTGTGACACATGGGGTTCAATTAGATTTGTCTTTATATAAGTTGGGTTGATTGCTAGATGTATCTAATTCTTTTTTGTGTCGTCGGCTTGTCTGTTCTTGGATATGAAGGTTTTTGAGCATTCTAACACTCCTATGGTGTACATGCAACCCTAAATACCTTGGATCTATGTTTTCTCTATTATACATGCAAACTTTAACTTTCCAAGGTATTACTCTAACTAGCATACAATCATTGATACTTGGGTAATATAAACAACTTAGAAGACATACATTTTCATGTAGCTTGATTCCATGGAGCTTAAGAGCCTAGTGTCTCAAGTGTGACACCTCAAATGGCTCACACAACATCATCAACATCTTGGAATAACTTTATAGAAAAGGTTCTTATGCTCAAATTGGCTAGCCCTCATGTGTACACACACTAGTTCCAATTTCTTGAGTCATGGGGTCCTTATATATGGTGGATATTAGGGTTACACCATTTAACTCATGTCTTTCCATATTCTTCATGTTCCATGGGTTAAAACTTCCAAGGAGTATCCATGGGTTTAGCCCAACATGAAGAACTATGGATCATAAGCCCACATATATAAGAATGGATGATTTACGCAATCAATCCCCATATATTTAATTAGTCTCCTTTTGATCACATAATTAATTCCAAATTAATTCTTGATCAATACTAATTAAATAATATGATTTCATATTAATATATTAGAACTTATAATATATTAACAAATCATAATTATCCTTTTCTCACAAAAGTCTATCCAAATTGTTCCGATGCCATGCAACTCAAATGGACCATGCCAATCGGGTCAAGTACATTCCAGAAATAGTTATGAACTTAGACACCTAATCCAACATGATAGTGGTTTGCTTGCCATAGGGGGTACATAGACTTATTAGAATATTTGTGTTCCAGTTAAGTTGATTTTTTATGGAGGATGTGTTTTCATAGTATTCCTACTAGAGATAGACTCTTTCATAGGGCTATCCTTATGGATTCGACTACGTGCCCTGTTTGTAGTATACAAAAACCCAACAGTGGTATCAAAGCGATTGGTTGTTTTCTGTTATATTGTTACAAATGTTTGATTTTCAAAGTTAAAAGAAAAAAAAACATGAAGTTTGTCAAATTTTAAGATAATTACTTGATTTTATGAAAAACTATTTATTTGTAAAATTTGCATCATTTTACTACAAGAGTTGAATTACGTCAATTTATTAAAAGATAGAATGATATGATTATTTTATTTGTTTTAAAAGTTTGATCTAAATGTTTTTAAGGAGTTACAAATTTTGTCATAACATTTTGGAACTCAAAAGTTTTTTTTAAAGTTATGATCTTAAGAGTTTTGAAACTTCCATAAGTTATGGATGTGAAAAGCCTCATTCATTAACTTTTTAAGTTATAAATTCCAAGAGTCTTCAAAGGTTACAAAATTTGTTATAAATCGCTTTGAAGAGTTTCATAACTTGCCCTCAAGTTTTGGAATTTGAAAAGTTTTTTTATGAGACATTGAATTCTAAAACTAAAGTTATTTGAAAAGTTTTCAAAAGTGTAATTCATGGGTTCATAACTTAATAATAAATTAAATAGCTTTAATTTTGTTTTAGCATCTTGATGTTTTGAATAATCCATATTACATCCTTATGGACTTTATTAATAGTTAATTAAAGTTTTTAATTAAAAGAGAATTAATAATTCCATAATGACATGATTTAAGTTTAATTAAATTAAGAGTATAGTTTAATTAATAGATTAAACCACTTAGTATTTTAAAAGTTTAAAATACACCCTTATACTATTATAATATTAAAGTTTAATATATTATATGTATAAGTAAAAAGTCGGTCTTACCGTTAGTAGACCTTATTCACGAAGTCGGTCTATAAGGTGGTATAAGGTTACTGCCTATAAAATGACGGTTTAATGGGTGTCCACTCTCACACACCGCTTCCTTGACTGATGGAGGGTCATTAGCCGAACGGGTAGGATAGGACATTAATTTTCATTAAACGTACATGAAAAATACCTTTTAACTAAACACCTATAAATTCCCAATCTTAGTTACTTAGAAAAATGTGAATTTGGTGCTATTCCATGAAATTGCACTTTGCACCTTGCCAAGTCGTTAATGGAGCGTGTGTGGTTAACCGACACATTAACTTGGACTAACAAGGGTGGCAAAGGGTAGCTTGATGTTTGTCATAGATCAATGGAGCATGTGTGGTTAACCGGCACATTGATTAGGTGATAAATGACATCGAGAGTACCAAGTATGTTTGCATGGTTATTCACACTTTGTTTGTGATCCTCGGTATCACAGTCACAAACTTGAAGAGCATAATCGAGATTAAACATGTCATTGAAAAGTTCAATGAATCTCAAAAGATCTAGGAGTTTCATTTAAAACTTTATTCGTTTAAAATTTCGTTTTCGTGGTGGAATTGGTAAATCGTCATTTACCTACCAACAAATAGTTTGCAATTGGATTACGGCATCCCTCTTTCGAATTGTGAATTATTGTGTTGGGTCCTAGCCTTAATATTTCATTTGGGTGTTATATTCAGGATTTAAATCAACTTAAATTGAATTTCTCCCTTGTAGATGTCTAGTTCAGACAACTATGGTCTTCCCAAATCTTTTGGAAATAGCTTTCCTCGTGAAGATGATGTTCCTAGAAATCATACTTCACTTCCTCCACCTCCTTCAATAATTCTCCCTAACCCACAATTTCAAAGACTTGAAAACTTCAAGGTCACTCAAACTCTATTGGCAAGCAAACACCAAGATGGAAGGTCTGTGTGTGCACATGTCTTGGAGATGAAGTCACATATTGACAGGTTGGGAATGTTAGGATTCGTTGTGTCGAGGAAGTCGACTGTTGACTTGGTTCTTCAGTCACTTCCCGAGTCGTATAGTCAGTTTGTTAAAGACTAGTATATGATAGACCACGACGTGACCCTTATTGATCTCACCTATTTACTAATTGTTGCTGAATCAGAAATGATTTGGCACACTGGTAAAGCATAGTTGATTGGAAGATCTACTTCCCAAATTTCCATGGACAACTGTGACAGTACAAAAATGATTTCTTCTCCTAGGAGAGAGAAATTGGCTAAAGTCAAAAAGTTTGAACTTAAGAGAAAGGCCAGTTCTAGGATTGTCTCATGTGCCGATGCAAAAGAAACCATTTGTTTCTATTGCTATTTAGAGGGACATTGGTAACGAAGCTGTCATATATACCTGAAAGATCCAAGGATGGTAAAGTCAAAATATTTGACTCTACTTCAGGTAAGTCCACTGTCTAACTCCATTAAGTTCCTATTTGGAGATTCTTAATACATGATGTAATGTAATTACATTTTGATGTTTTGAAGGATCGAAGAAAAGAAAGGAAGCTTAAAGGAAGAGTAAGCTGATTCTGATCATGAAAAGATGGATTTCGATCGCATGGCTCGATGATCATAATTTTGAACTGCTACTTAAGTGTTATGATAGATTGCTTAGGAATACATAACAACATAGTTTTCATTTGTATTTGCATTGTAAGGACAAGTTTTCCGTAGTTTTATGAATAAAGAAAAAAAATTTGATTTTTTATTTTTAAGTCTCCTTACAATGGCATTTGTGAAAAATGTTGTTTATATGTTTCCATTGATAGCAATATTGGAAAATGAATTTGATTCTTTTGTTTGTGGTAGAGTCAAAAATTTACCAAATAAGGAATGATTCTCATCACTCAAGTTTCAATTGGATAGAAAATCGGAATCATGTAACTTGTATTGTGTGATGAATGAGAACCTTCATATTTGGAAAATTAAGACTAATTCCTAGTTCACATGTATATGTGACTCAAGTGAAGGACTATGTGATCAGATACACTTGGTTGTGCGCTGGTCAGGTCCACCACAAGGGGCGATAAGACTATTCATCATGATTTACTAAAGTTTAGTAAATATGGTTATGCTTACAAGATTAAGTATAATTCTGAATCGTTGAAAAAGTTTCAATGTGTAGCAGAAAAAAATAAGAAGAATTAAAGTAGGCAGAAAGATAAAAGTTTCTCCAATCTAAAAGGATGAGAGAGTACTTTAGTATTGTGTTTTATGATCATCTTAATAATTATGAAAGACCATATCAAAATTGATCCTCTAAGGACACTAATTAGTGCACTTGTATGGCTAAGAAGAGAAATCGTTAATTGTTGAAATGGTTAAATCAAAAGGTGAATCATAATTCGTTCCAAGAACAAGTCTTAGAGTCATACTCCAAGATTGTAACTTGAGTGACATAATCTTAAGAAGGTTTATAGCACTTGTCAAATGTAGAGTAAAATGTTTTCTACTCTTGTACATTTGAAATTGGTAAGTTGTTATGTTTTGGATAAAACAAAGACCAACTAAGACCAATGGTGTGAAGTGTTTGTCTTGATAAGAAACCACACTAACTCTTGATTTTTTTTTGTCAAGTAATGTCTCTTGACAAAGAGAAACTTATATGTCAAGAGGTCAGTAGGAGTCTTAAAGATCTTGATAAGTTTCAAGAACTAATCAAGAGTAAACCTATTGTTAATCACTAGCACACGACTTGAGGTTTGTAACCTATCGTGTTGACATATTCGTGTTTTTGTGGCCATTCCAGTTACTATGTATGTGAGTTCTATGAGTTCTCAATTGTTTGCATAACAACTTGGAAGTAAAGGCAGACCCTTGTGCTGCCAGGTGGCAAGAAATTAAGATTGAACAAGTTCATTCCATATGAGTTTGGATTTGTCACTAACCTTGTCTTGTGATTATGGTTATGACCAATTCACATGGATAGGAACATATACACCATAAAATCTAAGTGTCGTAAGGTTTCTCTCCAATTCATGAAAATGATTGTGAGGAAACGCTTTCACTAAGTAGATTTTAAATAGTTAGCAATTGTGATATTTGCATTCTCAAATTCGATTATGATTACGACATCCCTCTTCATAGTTCAAATTGTGAGAAATGACAAAAGGTCAAAACATTTGAGACTTATTACTGTAACTTCTAAAATTGTTTAGACACACATGTGAGCTATCTAAGGAAAGACGTATGATTATGAGAAGACTAGATAAAGTCTTATTGAAGCATGCCGTATCAGAAATCTGAACTTTGGTAATGAAAGTCAATAAGTATTGATTTCTAGAAGTCCATTTGATTTCTAGGTACATGTCAAAGCTAGTGAGAGCATAAGTGTTATGCTAGTAAGATAATAATTATTGTGCTAGTGGGAGCATAATTATTATGGTAATTGTTGCAAGTTAGCAATGTTAATTATTGAAAACAAAAAGTTTCAAATCGCAAAGTTGCAGGGTTTGAAAAGTTGTTTTGCTATAATTAAGGGAGAGAAATTCATACTTCATTTCAATTCTAAAAGCTTAGATTGAGATTTTAAATAAGTTTAGTCAAAAATATATATGGATGTTATGTTGAAAAGATTCGACATAAGGAAATTTTATATATTAAAATATTATAGCAGGAGATTGGTAAAGTATCACGTCTTTATGTGAGACATTATGGATCTTATCCCATATGCTTCGGGTATAGGGTCGATTGCATATGCTATAATATTTATGTGTTATGAATTTTCCAAATGCCTAGGGCATTAAGAGGGAAAATGGACCAAAACTGGATATGACTAAAATAGTTAAGCAATTGTCGAGGACAATCTGAGGTTTACTAAAGATTGATTGCTTATGGACAGTTAGAAGTATAGTGTAAATTTCGGAGGGACCATGTTGGCATACTCTGAGAAGAGGTAACTCTTGTTCAAAAGTGATAGTCAAAATGGGAATATGGAAATGTTTCCATAAGTGGAAGCTATTCTTTAAATATGTGTAAGATTAGAAAACTTAATACAAGAAGGATGTTCAAAGGAATGTACTTTGAATGTGAGACTTCGTTTCCATGGAATTTCTCTCTATTGGAATACTTTGTAATGTTTGTTGCCAAGTCTCTGCAACTTTTGTGCATAGTCATTACAAGATGATCATTGCATACAAGTTTAAAATCTAACAGATTATAACGAATGGCTAGAATTTGGTATTCTTACATTTACGATAAGGATTTGGAATTATGAAATGAGTGTCATTGCAGTGCTTTCAGTTGATATATTTCACAAAGAAAAGACAATAGGTAAAACATAGTGTGCATGCTCGGAGCATGGGATGACTATTGTTATAATTCAAGTATTGAGTTGATCAATCGAAACATTATACAATGAATAATGCGCAATCAATATGGTGATTAAATAAAAGGTGTTTTATTTATATTCAAAGGTTTTGAGAGCATATTGGATTCAATTATTATTGTGTTTCACTTTGCATGTTTTGACTTCCCGAATACCTAGGTTATTCAAACTATCCACAATCGATCATTCTTTGGAAGTAGGTATTGAAGCTAGACTATCATGAATGGGTTTGTAGATTATCTAAAGGCGTTTAGACATAACACAAGTTTGCTGCAGTGTTCATGAGTACTTTTGGAATGAGATTCGAGTATTGGATTAAACCCACACTCATTTGAATCCCTTCATGGATTTTATCACGAATGATTGTGAGACGATAATATCTTATATTCTTGAAACCAAGACATGTGAGTTGTAGTTTGCAATTCGGTTGCACATTGACATATGTAAACGCACCAGTAACTTGGTGTTATAAAACATATTGTTGTGTATGATTTAATGAGTAAGTACAAGCAAGCATTTGAGTCGAAGTTTATCCATTCCTTTTACCCAAAGTGGGATAAAAGCGATATCTTTGGGCCCCTCGATGATTTAGTGATGACAATCCTAAGTGCTTGGCCAAGCCTGGACTGATTTGATTTGTTCAATTAGCCAATCGTCATAAATCGGAAATCGGGAAACAACACATGAATAGGGAGAATGATTATAATCCATGTCTCAGTTCATACGATATCTAGAATGGAGGAATATATGATCCCTTATCTAATGGACGTGTCATTTGACTAGGTCAGAGTTCGACAACGGCTTTTAAGAGCTACGATTGCTAGTCGGGATTTTGGAGTCGTACTTGAAATAATAGTTATTAGACTTATCCACGTGGGAGACTTTTGGATTAGGTGTGTAAGCACATAACTATAATTGGTATGTACTTGATCCGAGAGTAGCATGGTCCATTTCGGGTTGCATTTCACCAAGACAATTTGATAGGATGGATGCTTGATTAAGAGATCACTTATGATTTATTAGTATATTATAATTTCTAATATATTAATATGAAATCATATTATTTAATTAGTATTGATCAAGAATTAATTTGGAATTAATTTTGTGATCAAAAGAGACTAATTAAATATATGAGGATTGATTGGGTAAATCAATGATTCTGATAGTGTGGGCCAAGTGTTATTTAGGATGGGCTAACCAATATGGTAGTCCATAGATATTCCATGGGGGTTTAACCCATGGAGCCTAAGTAATATGAAAGGTCATGGGCATTAAGGTTTGCATGGATGTAACCCTAGACTTTGCCAGACTATAAAAGGACTCCCTTAGCACCCAAAATCATACACTAGAGTTCTTGGAGTTCATTAGAGCCGATTTTAGAGCTAAAAACATCTCTCTCAAGTTCTCCTTTGTCCTAGGTGCGTTGTGAACCGTTTGAGGCATCACACTTGGGGTGCTAAGTTCTTAAAGGCCAAACACAACAAGCTACATCAAGAGGTAATGTATGCTAGTTGTAAGCTTAATGCTTTGGAAATAATATTGCATGTATAATTAGAGAAAACATAGATCCAAAACATTTAGGGTTGTATGTGCACCATAGGATGTTGTTGTATACAAAAACCAACTGAAACAAGCACCAAAACAATGGCATCAAAAGTTTGATGTTGTGATATTGTCTAATGGTTTTGCATTGAATCAGGTTGAAAAATGTGTATATAGAAAATTTGATTCTTCTGGTAAAGGAGTTATAATTTTCTATATGTTGATGATATGTTAATTTATGAAACTGATCAAGGTGAAGTTGATAAAACCAAGAAATTCTTATCATCTAGTTTTGACATGAAAGACAAGGGGGAGGTTGATGTAATTCTTTGTATAAGAATTAGAAAAGGAAACAATGGGATTTCAATTTCTCAATCTCATTACATTGAGAAGATATTGAAAAAGTTTAACTTTGAGAATTGTTCTCCTATAAACACTCCTATAGATCCTAATCTTAAGCTTCTACTTAATAAAGGATCTCTAACGTCTCAACTTGAATATTCTAGAGCAATTGGTTGTCTTATGTATGCCATGATTAGTACTAGGCTTGATATAGCTTCTGTTGTGGGAAAGCTTACTAGATATACTAGTAATCCTAGTATACATCATTGGCAATCAATGAATATAGTATTCAAGTATTTGAAAGGAACCATGGATTATGGTTTGAATTATAGTGGATATACTTCTATTTTGGAAGGTTATTCAGATGCCAGCTGGACTACTAAATTAGAAGATTACTCTTCTACAAGTGGTTAGGTATTTCTTCTAGGAGGAGGAGCCATTTCTTGGGAATCCAAGAAACAAAGTTGTATTACTAACTCAAATATGGAGTCTGAGTCTATAGCATTGCTTACTGCAGGTAAGGAAGTTGAGTGGCTAAGGAATTTGATTTATGAAATTCCATTATGGCCTAAACCGATATCTACCATTTCTATCAAATGTGATAGTGTTGCAACCTTGGCTAAGGCTTATAGTCAAGTGTACAATGGGAAGTCTACATACTTAGGTGTTAGAAATAGCGTGATTCTTAAGCTCATCATGACTAGTGTGATATCTGTTGAATTTGTGAGAACTCAGTTGAATTTGGCCGATCATCTAACCAAAGGGTTAGCATGAGATATTGTGCACAATGCAGTCATAAGGATGGGTTTAAAGTCCACCTAAAATCTTTCATATTGAGATACCTAATTCCCATCTAGTGTAATATTAGATACCGAATTCAATGTGGAAAGCTTGATATTTGAAGATTGGACCACATTATTATCATCATCCCAAGGTATGTGTTCAGTACTGTAAGTAAAGGAGGTTGAATTTATATTCTTAATAGTTCTTTTCAAAAATTGCATTTTCAGGTGAAAGAATAAAAGGACTACCTTTATAAGCATGAAGTTTAATTGCTTCAATAAGTTAGGACTTGGCTTTGATATGCTTATTGAAGGATGGGACACAAGCTTGTAAAATATAATGTCAAGTTAGAACTTGTGAGAATGTAAACTGTTGTGTGTATTATCTTCATGTATTTAATATGAATAGAAAAGGTTCAATCCTTAGTGACACCCTGATATTCGAATATTTGGAATGAATAACATACTGATGTGAAATTTAATCGTCACGACATTTCATTTATGCATCAACTTATTGTTGTTATGTTTTGTTTTAAGTTACTTACGATTACACTTAAATGGGGGAGGTTTGTTGGTGATTTGGTATCATCAATGTTATTTTGGTGTAATAGGATTAATTTGTTAACCAAAAATGATCTTGATAAATATTAAACAAGTAAGGGAGGTGTGGAGTGCACACTTGCTTAAGTTTGATCAAGTTTTTCAAAGTACACTGCCATTTAGAGGTGAAGCCCCTAAATGAACGGGAGTCTGGGGGTAGCGCCCCTGGGAGCGGGTTCCAAGGGGTGGCAGTCCCTGGTGGGGTCCAAGGGGTAGAGCCCCTGGCTGGGAGTACCACCTAAATACTTTAATCTGAAAGTGATATCACAATTCTCATAATTTCTAAGCTTTTCTATACCTCAAGTTTTCTAACATAGATGATGTGCCCCTTTCAGTGAAGTTTCACGAGATTTTTACCCTTGATACTTTCAGACATTCTTTGGCTTGAGATCGATTGCCGACAGGTTGGTTATAAAGTCTTTACGACGATCTCCAATAAGCGTTATTGAGCGTTATTAGTGGGATAAGCTTTTGAGTTTGATGCAGGGGGTTTAATTGGATTCGTCTTCTGATAGGTTGGGTTGGTTACTAGATGTCTCTAATTCTTTTTCGGTGTTGTCAGCTCGTCAGTTCTTAGATGGTGGTTTGCTTGACACAAGAGGTACAAACACTTATTGGAATATTTGTGTTCCAATTAAGTTGAATGTTTTTTTTGTGGAGGATGTGTTTACATAGTATTCCTACTAGAGAGAGACTCTCTTATAGGTGTATCCGTGCAGATTCGATAATGTTCCCTACTTGTTCCATTTCCGTTGAGACGATTGATCATGTTTTCACAAGATGTATGGAGCTCTTAGATATTTGGCATCATGTTACAGTTTGATGGGAAATTCAGATCCCTAACCCTATTTTCATTCTTACTTTACTTACGTGGTCTGATTCCATAAGGATGATGGTTAGTCAACGTAAGGCCTTACAAGTTGTTGTGATGATGGTATTTTTGTGCATTTGGAATTTTAGAAATTCCACCATTTTAGGACAGTAAATCCTAGGAAATCCAGTATTTTGATGACGTAGTTGATAGATCATTTTTTTTGGATTTCTAATTAGTGTGGAAAAGCTAGTTTGAGTTGAGAACCTTTCTATAGCTTCAATTTTATTGTAATGTGTGTTTTCTAGCTTTTTGCTAGTTGTTGTTCCAAAAGAAAATACAATTCAATACTATGGGTGGATTTTCAAAATACGAACTCTAATTTTCGAAATCCATTTGACATGATAACTCATGTTTTTATCCGAAAAAACTATCTTTTATTTTCGTGGGTCAGCATTTACTAAAATGAAGATTTTCACGGTAGCCATCTGCAAAAATATTAAATAAAGTCTTACGAAGAGATTTTCCGTAGGTGATATAACCTGCAAAAATCATAGCTAAATAGATCCATTTGCTAACTTTTAGTTATATCTTAAAATTTTGATTATGTGAGTAGTTTGATTTATATATATTTTTTTCTTTTGTATTAACATTAGATTTAGTTTTGATTAGTAATCATAAGAATTTTGTATATATTCGCATTTTAGTAGTGAAAAAGGTGGCAAAGTTATTCTACAATATTAAACACTACGAAAATTAATTGAAACGTAACATTTTACTTATCTTTATGTCCGATCCGAAGCAAAACCCTCTAAAATATCCCAACGGATTTGAAATTAATCATTTAAAATTGATACCAACTAAATTACCACATAGGAACACTTGTTGGGTTACCAAATTCACACGTTTGCCTTTTATTTCAGTTTTAATTGCTCGAACATTATGAATGCAAGATTCTACTTTTATCTTATCTCCTAATATCAATCTAAAACAAGAAATAATTCTTATACTTGATGGTTTAATCATGTGATCGACAACAAGATACAAAGTTGGTTAATTATAAGTTTCGGGAAAGCATTTTTATCAAGTGACACGTAAATAATATTTTTTTAAATGATAAGATATGCAGAAAAGTTTATGTTTTTTTATTGGAAATAAAATCGTTTGCTCACAACACATTCTTTAAATAATGTTATCAACATTTTACATTAATCCTAATGACGAATCTAGAGTTTATGAAAATGATACATTGGAATACTTTTTTTTTGAACGATCAAAGAATTTTATTAGAAACAACTAGCCAGGAGCAAGACTACAAAAAATCCAAAATTACATCAAAACAAAAAACAAGGGTGGGATGCTGTAACCAAGAAGTCCAAGGAAACGAAAAAAAAAATTGACCTATTAAGACAATACATTGGAATACTTTGCTTCTTCAATTGATTTTCGTATATATTTTTGAAATTGTTCAATTGTATTAATATAGACAAATATTTGTTAGATACTCGACAACAAAACAATCTCTGTTTGGTAAGCAACAAGTTATCGAATGTTTGAGTTTATTTTTCGTTATCAATAGCTTGACCATATACAGTCGTGTTACACGAAATAAAATCATGAGTAATCTGCAAAATACATTTTGAATCCATAAAAAGGAACATTACCGGAGAGTATATAAAATGTCTGTATTCTTCAGAGAGTTCCAAAAATAGAAAAATATGAGTATATGTTCATAAATCCAAAATCTTAATATGATCGACCCAAATTGTGCATTAGCAATTAAAAAATGGTTACTGGGAAAACTGTCAATCATATCGAACTATTAATTTGGCAAAATTGATCAGAAGATGTTAGGCGGTATGGTTGCCTCAAGCAGCTTGGGCTGCTAGACAACTTGGTTGTCTGAAAATATGATTAAGGTTTTCCTAGTGCATTTCATGTCCATAATTATGTATAGGTTTTTGGGGTGTTGCTTCATGGACACGCGAGGTGAGCTTCCATTTGATCCACGTATTTCATTATATTTTGGATCAGATTTGTCTCTTATCCAAGTATACATTATGCACCCCTTAGCTTGTATTAGGTCACATTATAGCTCTCAATAGACACTTGTGCTAATTACAGCTATACTAAATAACGGGTAACAATAAAAGAACCAACAATATCATAAATTAAATTTCATTATTCTATAATTTTCACTAGTTATACATCAATGGATTAATGACAAATATTGTTTATTAGGTTAACAATGGGTTGAATTTCTTTATGATAACTTAAATGTTCCTTTAGTATAACTTACGAGTGTCATTTCAAACGTATTAATTGAAAAGAGCACTATAATATATTAATCTTAAATCATTGACCAACAAATACTAATGATTCAAAAATTAGTAACAAATATGATAACTTAACAAAATATTTCACATAAATACGTAAGTACTATTTTTTTTATTAAGAGAAATTAAATATCTTTTTATCTTTTTCTTCCTATTATCCTCCTACTCTAAATGAATTAAATTATTATTCATTTTATGTGTCATTAAATATAACCCATGTTAACATTTGATATGGTAGAAAAATTAATAAGAATAAAATATAAGAAAATATTTAATTTCTCTTTTATTAATTATCTTTATTAACCAAGCTCATTTATCAAAACACATACTCAAATTTTGTTTATGTTTCTATGACAACTGTGACTTTATGATGCGGATCATATAAAAGATACAAAAAAAAAATCTTTATGGGTAATATATAAGTGAGAGAAAGACAAACATAATAAGAAAACCTAACTTTAGAAGAAAAAAACTTTTGATCCATAAGGAATTTGGAGATGTGTGATATATTTTTCAAAGCTTTAAATGGGAAAGAGCTCCTAATAGGCTTCCAAGGGCAACCTACCCTTCATTTGATCCAAAAAAATCCTTTGTTTCCCCTATCCCTCCCTCCCAAATCATGTTTTTATGAGTCGATCTGTCATTTCTGAATTTTTTTTTTCATGTTTAGTGACCAGTGGAAATTCATGGATTTAATGTTAATATTCATTTTAATAGAGAATCATTATTAACAAGGAACTAACAAACCAATTGTGAGCGTCAGAAAGTAAAACGATCAACGGTTAAGGAAAATGTAACATCCCAAAATTTGCAAAGTGACTTTTCATTTAAAAAAGATTAATCAATTAGAACATTTACTTAAAATCACTAAGTGACATTCATTTTCTGAAACTATAATGTTATCAGAGTTGAATTTACAAAACAACGAAAACCATAATCTTCGATACGTGTGTATAGTCCCATCGAGCTCTTCACACGAATGACCTACAAAACATTTTATCCACAACTGTAAGTATACAGTTTAGTGATTTCCCCAGTATACCGCATAATCCACCATACATATAGTGCATACAAGCAAAGTCCTGACACCGGCGTAGATCTACCAGTTATCCTACCCGCATGCATACATAACAATAATATGTGTCATCTACTATACTCCGTCATTGGATCTAAGCTACTACTGCCATCGGCTTCCAACTGGCATGCAATCATCGGCCTTTCACCGAAACCATATCCATACCAGGGCCAATGCTAAGCCCAATGACCACCTCATGAATATATAGTCATATACGTTGGGAGTTAGTGTTGGGATTTCGACGCATCAAATACACTCTAAACTGGGTAGCTGAAAAATCGAAACTACAATATACCTAAGTGTACATGCAACTTATGGATATATGGTTTCATGTTAATTACATCTATCCTAGGAAAAGAAGATACAAAGAAGAAAAACATACCTCTTATGTAACCCTTGTTCTTCATGCTTGAGATCTCATCCTTCACGAATCGAATCTGTCGACCGTTCCTGGACAAATTCGTCATTGTGTTTATCGATGACATCCTCGTCTATTCTCGAAGCAAAGAGGAGCATGGCCAACATCTCCGACAAGTCCTAGAGACGCTGCGGTCGGAAAAGCTTTACGCCAAACTCTCTAAGTGTGAGTTTTGGCTACGGAGCGTGAATTTTCTAGGTCACGTGGTTAGCCAAGACGGAATTCATGTGGATCCTTCTAAGGTCAAAGCTGTGGAAGGATGGGCAACTCCGACTACGCCCACAGAAATTCGTCAGTTCTTAGGCCTAGCAGGGTACTATAGGAGATTCATCCAAAACTTCTCTAAGATCGCCAAGCCGCTTACCTTGCTTACGCAAAAGGGCGTGCCATTCAAGTGGACAGACCGACAAGAGATTACGTTTCGAACCTTGAAGCAAGCTCTTTGCAGCGCTCCTGTACTATCTCTACCTGAAGGAACGGAAGATTTCGTAGTCTACTGTGACGCGTCAAATCAAGGCTTAGGTTGCGTTCTCATGCAACGTGGAAGAGTGATAGCATATGCGTCCCGCCAACTAAAGACGCACGAAGTAAATTACACGACCCATGACCTAGAACTGGGAGCCGTGGTCTTCGCCCTAAAAATTTGGAGGCACTACCTGTACGGTACTAAGTGCACCATCTTCACAGACCACAAGAGCCTCCAGCACATCTTGAATCAGAAGGAGCTGAACATGAGGCAACGAAGATGGGTGGAATTGTTAAACGACTACGAATGCGAGATCAAGTACCATCCAGGCAAGGCCAACGTGGTAGCTGACGCATTAAGTCGGAAGGAATACACAAATCGTCGTACGAAAACGCACTCGATAACCATTCAGTCTCATCTGACCACTCAAATTGCATCAGTCCAGGCAGAGGCTATGAAAGCGGAAAATAGAACTAGCGAGGCATTACGCGGAATGGAGAAGAACCTGGAAGTCAAAGAGAATGGGGTATACTACTTCATGAACCGTATTTGGATTCCAAAAATCGGAGGATTCAGGGAGACCGTTATGAAGGAAGCCCACAAGACACGATACTCCATTCATCCTGGTTCGGACAAGATGTATTTGGACATTAAGCAGCACTATTGGTGGCCTAACATGAAGGCGGAAATCGCAACTTATGTTAGTAAGTGCCTTATGTGTGCCAAAGTAAAAGTGGAATACCAGAAACCTTCCGGATTGTTACAGCAACCGGCAATCCCTGAGTGGAAATGGGAGGGGATTTCTATGGACTTCGTGACCAAGCTGCCCAAGACGTCGGACGGATTGGACACCATATGGGTAATAATCGACCGACTGACAAAATCTGCCCATTTCCTGCCAATCAAAGAGTCCTACAAGATGGAGAGGCTGACGCGTTTGTACCTACGAGAGATTGTAAGACTTCATGGAGTGCCAAAATCTATCATCTCGGATAGGGACAGTAGGTTCACGTCACGCTTTTGGCAGTCGCTCCACAAGGCCATGGGAACTCATCTTGATATGAGCACCGCGTATCACCCACAAACGGACGGTCAAAGCGAACGAACCATTCAGACGCTTGAAGACATGCTTCGTGCATGCGTGATAGACTTCGGAAAGTCTTGGGATACCCACCTACCGTTGATCGAGTTTTCATATAACAATAGTTATCATTCGAGCATTAAGGTGGCCCCTTTCGAAGCACTGTACGGGCGTAAATGTAGATCACCGTTATGTTGGGCTGAAGTAGGTGACACCCAGCTAGCAAGAACACATACGTCGGATAGGGCAATGACAGGACCGGAAATCATTCGCGAGACCACAGAAAAGATTGTCCAGATCAAAGCTCGATTACAGGCATCGCGTGACCGGCAAAAGAGCTACGCTGATAAACGGCGAAAACCCTTAGAGTTCCAGGTCGGTGATCGAGTATTGTTGAAGGTCTCACCCTGGAAAGGGGTTATACGTTTCGGAAAACGGGGAAAGCTGAACCCGCGGTACATTGGACCTTTCGAAATCGTCGCCCGAATAGGTCCGGTAGCCTACAGACTACAACTACCCGCGGAGCTAAACGGTGTACACCCCGTGTTTCATGTTTCTAATCTGAAAAAGTGCCTATCAGATGAAACTCTCGTCATTCCTCTGGACGAAATCGAAATCAATGAGAATCTCCTGTTCGTCGAAGAACCAATCGAAATCATGGACAGGGAGGTGAAGCGTACTAAACAAAGTCGCATCCCGATCGTGAAGGTACGGTGGAACGCAAAGCGTGGGCCAGAATTCACGTGGGAACGCGAAGATCAAATGAAGCAGAAGTACCCTCACCTATTCTAGCAATTCTCAAATCTAGCTTTCAAACAGAATTTCGGGACGAAATTCCCTCTAACGGGGGGATGATGTCACAACTGTAAATTTTGAGCCATGTAATCTATACATTCAAGTTAATGTGAATCAAAAACTTCAATCAAATACAACATGCTAGGACTACAAATAGTCATCAAACAATTGGAGACCCTAGAAGTTCTTGTTAAGTCTAATTTAGGCTAGAACTTCCTTATTGGATCCAAATGGGCCAATAAGCTTCCAATTAGACTATCATGGGCTTAGAACCCTAATTGGACTCTAATTGGACCCACATTTATTTATTTTAACATTTTGGGCCATATTGGGCCTAGAATTAAATAAATTAAAAGCCTTGATACATGAATAACCTAAACTAGTTCAAGAAAAACATAAAAATCCTACTACATTCCCTTAAGCATAAAACACACTCTAACTAACTCTAATATTGGGCTTAGGAGCAAAAGGCCCAAATTTCTTTTTTTTCCTCCATGTTTCGGCCCAATACCCAAGCCCAAAGAGAAATGGAAGAGTTGACTATTTGCTTGCCACCTCATTATTACCCAACATGTTTCCATGCACCTTAGTCCATATCTCCATGCATATCACTTCAAAAGTCATTTCTTCTTCTCTCCTCTCTCACTCTCGGCCATACACACCTACACACACCAAAAATCTCTCAAACACTCTCTAGATCACTCAAGAACAACTCTCCCTCTCCACTAAAAAATCTCGAGTTCTAGGAAGCATTCAAGAGGAAATCTCCACAATATTCTTCATCTAAGGTAAGATTATGCATAGATCTATGGTTTAAATTCTTTTGTTATCAAAATCCTTTCCTAACCTATGCAAAAATCGTGATCTTACACCCTAGAACCATCTCAAAACTCGAGATCTTCATCAAAGGGAGCTAAGGCCAAAAACACTTCATTTTTCTTCCATCTTTCTTCCAAAAACCGAAACTACACCCAAGGTGAGATTCATACCCCTATTTTCTGTTTTTATGAGTTTTGTGGGGGGGGGGGAATACAAGTGAAAGTGTAGATCTATATGTGTTTGTATGCCTTGTATGATTTCCATGCTTATATGTATGCTTATATGTGTTTTAATGTTGGATCTAGCCATTAAACCCCTCAAAACCGAGATATAACTTATGTTTTATGATTTTAGCTTCAAATATATTTCTACATATAAAGTGATACAAGAAAAATAGCTAAGTGGTTAGCAACAATTTTCTTTAAGCTAAAAACACCCATTTTGGGCCAAAAATGTGAAAAATACAAAATTAAGGGCCCAAATTGACATTTCACAGATTCTGATGGATGAAATGTGCCAAAACAGTTTCCATAAAACTATTTCTGGAATTATATTCAATTAGAGGATTAAAAACATAAATTTCAAGCTTATTGGGCTAAAAATGAAAATTTCGGCCCAAGGAGGCCCATTATGCGAATTTTTCTGTTTTGAAGGGCCAAAACTGTGAATTTCTGTAAAACAGTGGACTATAAGTGTCCCAAATCCTTTTCAAAGGTTTAAAATGCTTTTTAAATTTAAAAAGGACCAAAGTTGCAAAAATTTTCCAATTTGGGCCAAAATTGTCAAAATTGCGAAAAGAAGGGCTAAAACCGAGAAAAACTGCATTTTCAGGGACTTAAACTGTTTCTATGAAAAATATGCTGGAAAATATTAATTTCAATAATTTTTGGTGTTAAAATGTCAAGAAAAATAGTTTAAGGACCAAACCGGGAAATATTACAATAAAAGGGTTGAAAATGTAAATTTTACAAATAATGAGGGGCTGAAAACAGAAATATTTCAAGGCTAATTCAATATGTACAATTTGATCAAATAATGACACCTCGACTATCAACGAAATACAACTCATTACAATACCAAAAGTCGTTGTTAAACGAATTGGCTCGGTCTCGAGCCAATGGAAATCTACAACTACTAACTCTTCGACACTACGAATCATACAAATAACGTTTGGTAATACATATACATACGAGTGTGCACAGACGTCTACGCACCATCTTCGGGCCCCAAAAGTGTAAAATCTTGCTTGTTGGGCCTAGCTAGCCCAATGACCTGATCTTAAGGCCCGAAGACACATATTTTCTACGAAGTGTTGAGTTTCACCGACTTGGCACAACGTAGAGTGACTTTCAATGGCTTGTACCACTGGTCCCCAAGGGTCCATGGTATTGCTAGAAGAGTCTGCATATTTTACGAGGCGGGTCGGGGACCCCTCGCACGCATATTTTCCCCAACCGGTTAATGGAGTCACCGGGGTCTTCGTGACCTCTTTCTCTTCGGATGTGGGACTACACCTAGTCAGGGCGATTGGATAACGTGATTAGTACGGACGACGCCTTCGGGTTCGTTAGTATAACTATAAACTGGGCGTTTGTGTAATGCGGGTTTGTAGTAAATAATCATGCTCGAGAACCTTCCAACGTCGCCTGGGACTGACATTATACGCTATGCAATGGTTTCAATGTAACTTCATGTAATTCAAGGAATTAGGAAAACATCGGGTTTTCCTAGGGTTTTCAATACATACAATTTCAGAATACATACGATTTCAACAAACAATATTTTACAAGTATAGAAAACAAACAAGCATACTTATGGATCTTCACACCTTTTTGACTATACTATTTTCAGAAAATATCGGATTTTCTGGCGGTTTTCAAACGACACGAAACATTGCTTTTTTTTAAAAATACAACTTATGAACTCACCAACATTTCATATGTTGACGTTTTTCAAAATACTTGTATTCTCAGGGAACCAGTGAATCAAGGGAAATCATATCCAGTGACGGTTGCAGTTTATTTTTGAATGAATGGAACAAATTAATTTTTGGGAATGTAATGTCTTAAACAATGTATGACATGTAAACACTACTGGTTGTAATATGAAATGAATGGTGACGAATGTTGTTATGTTTCATATATATATTCAATGTTATGGTATGCAATTGAGTCACGACAGCCCCCGGACGTTTCCGCCGTCTGGTTCGGGGGTGTGACAGATGGAATACCTAGAACAAAAATCACTCCTTTTACCATGTGGGATGGAGTGATTTTCATCCAACCCTAATTCCATAAGGGTACTAGAACATTCCTGATTAACCAACTATCGATTAATGAATATTCAACCCTTTGATTAATTAAATTGTTAATTAATTCCCAAAATATATTTCCATTTAGTTTCTAATTAATTATTATCCATAATAATTAATAAACCAATTTCTCCTTTATTTATTCTACAAAATTCGGGTCTTGAAGGCATCCCAAAAGGATCCTGTTATTGTTAGAAATATTACCAATGATTAATGACCTTAGACACTCTTTCCAACAATCTCCCACTTGGACAAGTCATCAATACGAGGACCAATACTTCTTGAACAATAAACAAAGAGTTAGCCACTCAATGCAACTACCGAACTTTTGATCTAATCAAGATTCAACCCTTAGATAAGTGATCAACTATCCCTTCATTATATGATATATGTATGAACTCGATGCATGGATAATGGTCAATCTCATAATTCACGATTATGTTTCCCGATATAGATTTGTGACAACTACATTTGACTACTAAATTGAACACATCAATTCTAGTCAGGGCTCGACTAAGCACTTTAGATGTCAACACCAAATCATCGAGGGGCCTATATATATCGCTTCTCCTGTTAAGACAGAAGGAACAAATAAACTTCGAATACATAGTTTTTGTCTACTTCATCATGTCACACATGGATATACCATTTATAACTACCAAATACGGATAGAGTTGGAGTAGACCAATGTATAACTGAATCATAGAGCAAAACCCAACATGTATCTAGGTTTGAAGAATAGAAGATATCATTGTCTTAGAATTACTCGTAACTGGATCCATGAAGTAATCTCTAAGCGCAGGTTGGTCCAATACATAAATCTTTATTAAGTAGTCATAAGTGTTAGCGCAATCTCTATGTTATGTCTAATCACTGTAGATAATCTACTAATGCTTATGACAATCTTGAATCACTACTTACTTCCAAGAGTATGATCGACTGTGGACATTTTAGTAAATTAATACTCGGGAAGTAGGTCCCAAACATACAAAATGATAACGTAATAATAAGCTAATGGAAATGACTGAACTCCATCATATATTAAGATCTCCATTTAATAATCGCCAAATCGAATTAAAAATTATACTGCTTTAAGTTCTCATGTCTAAAACAAACCAAACTAAGAGTGCTTAAGCCAATTCATTTGTAAATCTAATGCCTCTCGACTTTCTCTGACTGTTAGACTTGTTAGTGACATTGGCTTATGGAATGGATCGACAAGATTATCTTTTGATATGACTTGCTGACTATGATTTCTTTACATTTGATTCACAATCAAATGTGTTGGTACTTACTGAGTATGTGTCTTGTGGTCTTGTGTGACTTGGGATCCATACTCGAGGTATGTTCACCCTTATAGTCACAAGAAACTTCAAAAGGACCAATTTCAAAAAAGATGTCACTAATGAATCTCTTTTAGTCACATTGTTTTCTTTGAAGTTTAACCAATCGCAATATACTCTAAGTTTGTTAAATTCATTATGGTGTATTACTTGGTACTCTTGCAAGCTAATACATCACCATTCAGTAAAAGCACGAATTCAGACTGCGAACAAAATTGTTTTTATCAGTATGGAACTTAGCATCAATGTAACTCTTACGATGATCTTTTCCATACTATCAAGATCATTTCCTCTGACTTCCTAGGAAACTTAAGAATGTTCTTTATCTTGATTCATTGATTCTTGCCAGATTGATCAAATCCAACTTCTCATGCTCAAGGCATACAAGTCATTAGATCTGGTACATGTCATGACATATATGATCGATCCTATAGCAGAAGCATACATGACAAGATTCATAACTTCTAGTTCAACAGTAGAACTAGGACATTGGCATCGCTCAATGTCATGCCATATTTATTAAACACGAACCTTTCCAAGTTCTGCATGTTAAGTTTCCTCAATAGTCCATGTACTTTGGCTTAATCCAATGAATCACTTTGATCTATCTCCATAGATTCTTATTATGTACGTGTGTTGTATGTCCCATGTATATCATAGTGAGACAATTCTCATACCAAGCCAAGTTTTTACACTTGCTAAGGTAGAACACAATTTCCTATAAATCGTACATTATCTATGTACAATACAAGGGTGACTACAATGCTCCCACTAGCATTGACATATATATGGTTTATCTATGTTTCTTGAAATTCAAACTCCTTGAACTTTCTCATTGAAACAAAGATTCTAATTACTCCCACTAGCTTTGACATATATATGGCTCATCTTCATTTCTCTAAATTCAAACTCCATGAACTTTCTTATCATTGAAACAAAGATTCCAATTGTGAGATGCTTGTTTTGGGTCCATAATGAACTTCTTTTCAAATCTTATCTTGGTTTGATTATGTGTATGTTCCTATCCATTCTTGTTTCTTCTTGAAGATCCACCTTCACTTAATGGTTAATCCCAAGTGTTTGATCTACCAAGCTTTCACATACATGGACTAAATCTTGCTCTCCATGTCCTCATTCTATGTTGTAGCCTTTAGGGCCTACCATAGCTTTCGATAGCTGGTATCCTATGATTACTATCTACCAGTGAGACATATACCTCAATAATATAAACTCTTATATAACTATGTTTATGATGTCCTTTATCAGATCTATAAGGAAGAGGTGTAGGTATGTCAATTTCCTCAATAGCTCTTTCAATCTCAAATTGAATGTTAGGTCCAAATTTAGGTTCTTTGTTGGTTAACTCTTGAATTTTATCAAGATCAACATAGCTCCCACTAGCCCTTTTGAATATCAGCTCCCTCTCTTGCAAGACTGCCATTCGAGCAACATATACTTTGTTCTTAGAAGGTTTGTTAAACAAATATTAAAAATGCTTGATGGGTTCTCTAACGAGATAACACATCTATACTCTAAGTCCTATATTGTCGAGTGCTTTACGAAGAGTGTAAACCTCATAATCGTAGACTTCCATATATGGTAGTGAGGACTGAATCCCAATTCACATATCATAGAGTGTTTTATGAAACTTACTAGTTGATACAAGACCAAAGGAATTCTCACAACATTGTTCATGGTACAATCCATGAATTGTTAGCAAACATAGTGTGACTCATCTAGTACAAAATCAATGAATGATTTGTTTCTCTATCCAACTAACACTCCTTGTGGTAGTTTTTTAGGTGGAGATAGCTCGTGAGACTCTTTCATAATTCCTTAGATTATCGATAAATTTTGGACTGAGATTATCACTATGAGTGTCTTATCCTATTGCCTAATTGATTCTTAACTTCGCTTTATGAGAGATCTAAACACCTGAAAGGTTCCAGATTCATGCTCATACAAAGTTGGTCTTACCATGTATCATGGTTAATCTAAACGGTCCATTAGTGCAAACCAATTCCAACAAATATTCACATCACCCAGTGATGTATTCATCATCTATCTTGATAAACAAGATCTGCATTTATCATGAGACTCGAGGTCAAATGATATCCAAGATCCGATGTAACCAGATACTTGGTAATGCATTTCTCATTTATGTATCCACGACTATGATTCCACAAATACACGTCACTTAAACCTGTGGATGTATTTGAATAAGTACTTATTATGGTCAATAAGAACGATCCATTATATAAACTAATTTTATCAGATATTCACACAATAATACATTTTATTCAAATATTTGAATCAACTTTGAACTATTGTTACTATACTTGCTTCATAGATTTCATGACTTTCTTTTAACATGTTAGAATGTTCTACATTTAAATAAGTCAGAACTATCTCATGAATCATAATATAAACAATTTCAATCATAAGACCATAGACTAAACATTTGGAAACGAGTTTTCTTTTGATCCTATGAATAGTAGCAAGGCTTTAGTTTTCACGATCAAATTATCTTCTCCATGTTTCAATCTTCTTACTTCATTTTAGTCACTGCACATTCTTGAAAATTTCGGTACACAATCCTTAGTAAAACACTCAAGGATTGGAAGCAATATTCCAATGGCATTATAAATCCATATATTTGATTGAACACCAGACGTGGGGGAACTAGTTATCTTTTCATCCTATGGAAAGTAGCAAGGGCTCGTGATCCATGTTCAAATTTAACTTATTCATGTTTTGGTCCTTTCACCTCAAATATATATTTTGGGCATGATGCTTTCTTAGTCCTTTCTTGTTATGGAAACGAATAGCTATCAAAATAAGCCTTCCTTTGTCCTTGGCATTTGGGTTTAGATTAGGTATACCAACACTAATCGCCTTTTCTTCTTAACACTTCTATTCATGATAGTAAATTTGTAGGATTGTTTTGATGCTTGAGTTTTTATGATTGTCCATGTTATTTTCAAAAAGAAACCTCAACATGCTACATACCTCCTTCATGGGCATTCCAAGTTTTTCATATCAAAATCAGAATGAACTGATTATATGTACATGTCAGCTAGTTGACTAACCCTAATCAACTTCTAACTCATGGAAATTCCATTTTACTTCAATATGTCAGTTTACAATGTACACTTGATAACTGCTATTTCTGATATATTAGAATGTAGTGATGGGATGAACCTAAGGAAGAGCTTTGTCAAAGGCATGATTTTTCCTTTAGTTTATGAGAACTATTCCCAAACTACGAATTTGGACAAGATTGATCATCCTAATATCTAATCCTTTCAAAGGTTTCAAAGTAGTAGACTTTAGTGGATAAGGTTATAGACATCTTTCAATATCAATTTCCATTATAGTTTGTTTTATCTATCCTTAGAAAATAACCACCCTAAATAAAATTATTTTAGAAGGTTAGAATCCATATTTGGCTCGATGATGTGTAAAGGGATGCCATAAACACACCATAAAGTTATTTAGGCAAGCAAAGCCCTTTGCGAATTTCGATCACCACAGAATTCCTAGAACTTTGAAATTCATTGACTATCAATGGTATGCTAATCTTGGATTATATTCATCTCAGATTTAATGACGGGGCCGCCGCAGATCACTGATCAAATGGTGAATCGACCATACAAAATCACACGGTCCTCGACTCACTTTACGCTTGAGATTTGCGAGTTCCACATCATTTTGTACATATACTCTCAAATTGACGTGTTGGTTAACTGCACGAGCTCCATCAACAAGTTATAAAGAGAATGTTTAACTTTTATGGATAAAATAAGATTCACATTAAATAGATTGTGAATTAACCATGCAAAATCGCATGGTCCCCGACTCAAGTTATGCTTGAGATTCACGAATTCCGTAGCATTTTGAACTATACTCTAAATTGATGTGTCGGTTAACCACACGAGCTCCATCAACATAATATATAGAGAATATGTAATTTTCATGGATAATATGGGACTTGCATTCTATTAATAAAATGAGATTTTGTTTATACTTGTATTTAGAATACTTTTAGATTGACCATCATCACTATCAAACCCTTTCGGTTACTCCATTCTCAATATGCAATAGAGTGGTGAGGGTGGTATGCGCGAAACATATTAAAAACCGACCTCATTAGGAATCATAGAGACCTCCTCAAACCCCTACATCAGAATAGGTTAGCCTAGTCATGGTAAGACTGATAATGTCAATATTTAAAGATACGATAACACATGTTATAACTTTCTTTTATATATATATATATATATATATATATATATATATATATATATATATATATATATATATATATATATATATATATATATATATATATATATATATATATAAAGGGTAAATTTAAAACTCTAACAAATTGTCTGTTTTTTATGTTTTCAGCAAGTAATTGTTATAAAAATTAGGGCTTAATGTTCGTTTTAGTATCGATGGTTGGTAGAATTTGAGATTATAAGGAATATCATGCTCAAGACAAGAGCATGACACATATTATGCCACCAAAGTGAAAGTCTATGTGCTTTTTTAATTTTTATTCTGTAGCGAGCTTCTTTCAACTATTTAGTCCCACCAAGGGTTTCTTTTTGACACTAATTCATGAAAATAATGATATTTGAGCACATGACATAAATCCTAGGGGGTAAAAGTGACAAAAGTCAAAACCCTACTTTTGGTCCCCTATACAGTTTCCATAAATACTGATTACAATAAGTACTCCCACCAAGACTCAATTGTACCAAAATCCTAACCCTGTTATTGCATATGGCATATGCATGTTTGTGCATTAAATAACCGGTACTGTACTATTCCCATTGCCTTTGTAATTGTGGGTTCTTCCACTGCCCTCTGCAAAAAGTTGGATGCATTTACAATTCAATGTATGTAGACAACAACGGAAATTTGGTAAATTTTGTATTTTGGTTTTGTAAAACAGATTAATCGATGTTACTTATTAATCTTTATAAATGATCAGATTTCTATATATATTGTCATTTTATGGACTGTAAGATAAGTGTAAGAAAAAAAAATGATTTTAAAATTGTATAATCTGTAACATTAATGTACGAAATAAAAAAATGAATATTATTGAATAAATTATTATTTTTATTTAAAGTGCACTGAAAGGATAACTGATTTAATATAATACAATCATCAATGAAATCAATGAATTTATGAGATTAAAAATCTGATAATAATTAATTAGAATGAAGATTATGAAATGATTTGGACTAGTTCGACTTTTGCATCCACAATATTTAGTTGGCAAAACAATCATTTTTTCCACGGAATATAAAAGCACATCAAACAAAAGCTCAATTCAGTTTAACATTAGAGCATTAATTACTAACATGAACTTCAGGTCACATAAATGGCCACCAAATAAAAAAAAAATGGATTTTTTTGGCTTTTCTAAAGAATTATACATTCATAGTTGATTGCATGGAAAAACGACTTTGTTGATTTTTTTTTCTAAAGATATTCATTAAAATTAAATTTAATATACACGAAATTCCCTTTGTATCTTAGAAAACAGAAAGCAGATAAACAGTGTTTATTATTATACATATATAGAAAGTAGATATAATAAAGTATAGTACGAGTTTACTGGATGCCAAATGAAAGGTGTAACGCGTATTATAATATTCTGTTTTTGTTATGTGTAAAAAATGAATACGAAGGCTTAAACAAATAAATAAAAATTGCATACATATATATTAGCTGTAAAATGGAGATGGAAAGGCGGAGAAGGAGATTCTACTGATCGCATTTAAATTCCTTTTTATCAGTGAATGTGAGGATGGGATGCGAAGGTCTATTCCCCCGGAATTGCAATTTGCATATGAGATAAATTAAATAATGCATCTTCTTTTTGTCATTTTCCTATCCTTGATGTGGAAAGTGGGGTTTTTTTTGTATTCTTTTAAAATACTAATTATTAAGGGAATAAAATTTACAAATTTTTGGACTTCTATTGGTAGACTGCACAACTTTTTGCATATATATATATATATATATATATATATATATATATATATATATATATATATATATATATATATATATATATATATATATATATATATATATATATATGAAAAAGTTCAATAGAAAACCATTATTAATTAAGAAACCAATGAACCAATCCAAAACGTCGAAATTTAAATCGATCAACGGCAAAAGTAATGATTGTAAGCTTTTATAATGGACGCACATGTACCAGATTATAACAAAACCTACTTCCTTTTTTTCATTTAAAATTTTTTTAGGCCAAATTTTTTATCGAAATAAAAATCGAATATACCGTTGTTCACGATTTTTCGTCCTCTTTCCATAGAGATCGATGATTATATATAAAAAACGAACTTTTTTTCCGAAAAAAAAACTCACTTAATTTTCTTAGTTTTTTCAATATTTAAGTTTATTTTTATCAAAAAAAAAACTAATTATACCAAAAATATTAATTTTTTGTACTCTATTAATAAACAACAACACCGATTAAAAAAAACTCGAACAGTGTAGATTCACACTGTGAATCTAAACTGTAAATATTTCAATTTTTAACATTCACAATATGAAAAATCTCGAACAGTTCAAATTCACATTGTGAATCTAAATTACTATTATGCACACTGTGAATCTGAGAAGGATCACAAAAAAAAACCTCGATCAGTGTAGATTCACACTGTGAATCTAAACTGTAAATATTTTAAATTTTAATATTCACAATGTGAAAAAACTCCGATCAGTTCAGATTCGCACTGTGAACCTGAGGGGGTTCACAATGTGAATCTGAACAAGTTTAAAATATGAATCTGAACAGGTTCACAATGTGAATGTAAACTGAAATATCGTTTTTTTAAACATGAATATGAATCTATGTTTAAAAAGTACAAAAAATATGAATTTTGATATATATATATATATATATATATATATATATATATATATATATATATATATATATATATATATATATATATATATTTATTAATTTTTAATATAAAAAAATAGACCTCAACTATTTTCATCAAAGAAAATGAAGTGAGTTTTTTTCGAAAAAAAAGTTCGTTTTTTATATATCATGATGGATCTCGCTAATTATTATTTATTTTTTGTTCTCACACATCGTTTTTTACTCATTTTCATTCTGACAGAATATGACTCAATAAACATTCTGACAGAAATGAGAATAATAATAATAAGTGTATAATAATCTTATAGACGATTTAATTAGTGAAAATGTGTGTTAATGACAATAGTTATGTAAGATTAAACGTATTCACATTGCTAAACAACTTATTCTCTTAGTAATTCTCATAGCATACGATATCCGCACAATAATTAGTTAGAATAGAATAACCTAAGTCTCTCCCTCTCTCTCTCTCTCTCTATATATATATATATATATATATATATATATATATATATATATATATATATATATATATATATATATATATATAAACCTTTAGAAATCTTTTTATTAAAGAAATTTTGGACAAATCAAATATAAATATTATATAAAACAAACTTTGATTCCTTAGTTTACAACAAATTGCCAATTGTAGCTATAACACCGCCGGACTAACAACAAATTCAGTGGCATTTTATGGTTCTATTCAAAGTTTAATAGAACAAACTTTTTAATTCTCATTATCTAGTAATACTTTTGAACACATACATTTTAATTTTTGCAACCAAATATATAAAAATTTAATAAAAAGTAGAATCATGTTTTGAAAATTCCAATTGTCTCTCTTCTAAATTGTAGATATCTCTAAAAAAATATATTGTTTATAAGATATATTCACAGTCCAAAATACCATATTTACAGTTTAATAAACATATTAATTCACTACTTTAGAGTTTATTATTTTCATGCATACATTAATTCATATTTTAACACAAAGTTTATATAAAATACACAACTTAACAAAGTTCGTTATCATTTAAATACATAAAATTCACAAATTAATATAATCCATTATACACTAATATACATATTAAAAAAAGTCAAGCCCAAACTCTACCATAACCACCACCACCAACTACCACACACGACCACCAAGCATCTGTGCCGTCGTCGCAACCATCATTCTTTTCAAATCAGATCTGTATAAAAAACCATAGTTTCATAGCTTAAATATTCTATTCACAGTTTAATAAACCAATTAATTCACTAATTCTGAGTTTAATGCAAAATAATTATAAAAACCAATATATTCTTACATATTTATACAACGCACAAAATTAATATATTCACGAGAAAATTAATAAAAACATTCATACATAAATCATTTATATTTTAACACAAAATTCATTAAAAATTCACACCTTAATACAGTAAATTAACATTTTAGTAGACAAAATTCACAATTTAATATAATAATTCCACTGTTTAATAAACAAAAATTATACATTCACAATAATATTTTTAACTTAAAACTTATATTTATACCTATTGATCTATAGGCTAGCCCTTCTTTTAAATTTTATTTACACAAATATTCATAGTTTAAATTTTACATACTTTATTCAAAATTAGAAAAAATCAGATATGTGTACAATGTTTCTTTCATTTCATCTTTCATAATAAAAGATTCATAACTTAATACAGTAAATTCACAACTTATACATCCAATTCACAATTTAATAAAGTCATTTCACAACTTAATACAGTTAATTCGCAATTTAATACAAGAAAATTCACAGCGTAATATAATAAGTTCATAGTTTAATGCACACCAACTATATATTCAAAACCATATTTTCTACCTAAAACTTACATTTCAAAAATTTCATTAACAATATAATAAAGAAGTTTAGGAATTCATTCATAGTATTCACAGCTGAAAAACACACTTGCTTTTGTTGAAGCATTTCATCAAACATCTTGTGTGTACCATACAAATTCACAGTTTAAAAGAGTATTTTAGAACTCTCATTCATACTTTAATCAAACTCTTTGTTTGCTCTATAAAAAGATATTTTGGAGCAACTTGGAGCACTTGGAGCAAATTGGAGTAACATAGAGCAACATGTTGCGCTATGAAGATGGATGTTACACCAAGCATTGAGGATGTTGCGCCATGCGGTCATATCTAACGCCATTCATGAAGTTGTTGAGCCAAGAGGAAAGGAGTTGCGCCAAAGGAATGGATGTTAGGCCATGAGGAAGTGAAGTTGCGCCAAGAGGTTTATGTTGCGCCATCAAGGAGTGGAGTTGCACCATCTTAAGGAGAAGTTGCACCATTGATGCGTGGAAATAGCTACACCTAATTTTACCTACTCTCCTACTAGCTATTCAACCCAGGGCAGTGTACCCCTCGCAAATAGTATAGAACAAAAGTCGGGTATCGAACACAAGGAACGGAATTAATTATTTAACCTACTTACTATTAAATTAATCTAAAATTCTAATAAAAGTAAAAAGGGGGTTTTATCTAATTTTGCAAGTTTAGATAAACTTAAATTTTTAACACAATTCAATCAAATAATAACTTTTGTTAGTTTGAATCCACCTTCCCTCAATGGTTTAACTATTAATTAGGACAATTCCCGTTGGTTACCAATTAATATATTATTAGCAATTCAATTCCAAATTTACTAATACTGAATTAATTCATGTAGAGCTATGCATGGTCATACATAATTTAACATAGAATCAATTATTAGACAGGATTGGAGCTATGTAAGATTGAGTTGACAAACACAATTATGGTCATAATATTAGTTCTCCAGCATAACCAAATTCAATATTTCAGTTATTTATATAAGATTGGTTTGATCTTTTCTCTAATAATCTAATGTTCACTAAATTACTAGGTAATCGCATTCATGTAGATTAATGGTCATTAACTACAAAGAATATGAACTTAAAGCAATCTTGTATCAAATTAAACATGCTAGGTATAAACAATCAAACACAAGACATTAACCAAATAGAAAAGTCTAAATTAATATAACCAAACCATGAGTTCCAGCTTCATCTAGCTAACAGAAGTAGCTAAATTCAGCTACTCATAGCTAAAATAAAGCACACAAGTTCAATTAATAAAGACATAATGAATTGTACCAAATCAAAAGCAAAGTAATAATCTTCCTATTCTTCTCCAATACCAATGCTTGATTTCTCTCTAAATTCTTTCTGAAATTTGTCTTCTTGAACTTCTAATCTCCATCCAACCTCCTAAACCCATAAGTGTCCAAGGTATATATACTTAACGTGAATTTGAAGTCCATGTCGTGGCGTGGGATGAATCCTTATCGGGCAAGGATTTCGACTTTCCGTGTACTCATCTTCAAGAATTTTCCATTCCACATCGTGTAAGAGATGTCCACGATGTGGATTAAGTTGTTTTTGTGGGTTTTATTTTCTTTAGTCTTCGAAGCCTCCAAAGTTCCTTTTTTTGTCACTTTTAGTCCTTATTCTTCAAAATGACTTCTTTTAGCTGCAAAATACAATTTAATCTTATAAGTACCATTATTCTTTGAAAATAACCAAAATATGTATAAAATGTATTCAGATATTGCCTAAAAGTTTGAATAAATATGGCAATATCAGCCATCCTCATGAGATGTTGTGCTATCATGGACCATCTTGGTACATGATGCGCCATATTGATTCCTTTGTTGTGCCATGTTGATCCATGTTTTCCTAGAAGATGATCATACTCAATAAATACACCATGTTATGCCACCATGATGGATGTTGGGCCATTAATGTTCATGATGCGCCACCTGTGCATAATGATGCTTCACTATGGTCAAGGTGGTCCATCATGTACTTTGCTAATACTTATGGGTTGTATGACATGGAAGAATGTTCCATAAGATGTTGCATGGGGGATTGTGATTGGTTGACATCTTTCATGGGCTTATGGGCCTATGGGCTTGGCTCATTAGAATTTTACATCTAATCCGTCAAGTATAAATAGGGACGTATGCTAGGTCATTATGTATATTGAATTCTACAGTGTTAGGTGAATCTCTATGAAAATTATACTAATAAAATCTGTTTTAGAGCTCTGAAATAAAGAATACTCCCCTACTGTCCGTGGATGTAGGTGACCTTGACCGAACTACGTAAATATTGTGTCTTGTATGATTTTAGTTTTGCTAGTTATCCGCTTTACTTCCTAACAAGTGGTATCAGAGCTGCGGTTTGTATTCCTGTGATTGAAGATGTTTACTCGCAAGTTTGATTTGGATAAATTCAATGGTTCAAATGACTTCACATTATGGAAGGTGAAGATGAAGGCTCTTCTGCTTCAACGAGGATGTGTATCGGCACAAGAAGGAGAGGCAATATCATTTGGATAACTTCAATCACATCATTCTAGATCTACAAGGGGTTTATGTGAAGATTGAAGATGAAGAGCAGTCACTCATTCTCTTATGTTCTCTTCCAGAATCATATAAGAATTTCGTTGATACCATGCTCTATGGTAGGAAAACGATCACTATGAATGATGTGAATTACTCTCTGATGTCCAAGGAACTGAAAAGAAAAGTTTTAGTTGGAGAGGAGGTGTCTAGTTTTGATTTATTCATATGGAGAGGAATGAAAAAAGAGAGGAAGGGGAAACAAAGGGATATCTTGTTCAAAATCGAAGTCTAAAGGTTCATCGAATGTAAACTGTTATAACCGTAAGGAGAAGGGACACTTCAAGAGAAATTGTCCACAACTGAAGAATGGGAAATTCTAGAGTGAATCAAACAACAATAACATTGCCGTTATGGTTCAAGAAAATTTCTGATGAAGGGGATGATGGTGATATACTTACTGTTAGTACATCAAGTTTTGTTGATGCTTGGATCTTGGATTCTGGAGCATCCTATCACATGATGTATAATCGTCACTAGTTCAACTCCTTCAAAGAGTGCGATGGTACAGTCAAGATGGGTGATTAATGGGTGAGCAGTATCAAAGGTAGTGGCAAAGTGCAGATCAAGATGCATGATGGCATGGTCAGGAAGTTATATTGTTGGTATGTTCCAGAACTTCAGAAGAATTTCATTTCTCTTGGCATATTAGCTAAGAATGGGATGACGTATGCTGGTGAAGGTGACTGGGCCAAAGTGACCGAAGGTTCTCTGGTTATAATGAAAGGGAGGATGAATCATGGAGGAATCTATATCCTAGAAGGCAGTACAATTATGGGGACGGTGGCTATCTCCCAATCCTTGAATGAAAGAGATGAAAAGATGGAGTTGTGGAATTGTAGGTTGAGGCACATGAGTGAGAAGAGCATGTCAGTCTAAGTAAATAGGGGATGCTTGGTGGAGAGGCTACTAGAAAGATAAAGTTTTTTTTTGAAACTTGCATCAAGGGAAAGCATCGCAAAGTGAAGTTTGGTACCGGTAAACATATAAGAAAGGACATCCTGGGGTATGTTCACTCAGATCTGTGAGGTCCTGTGCTAGTGAAGTTGCAAGGAGGATTCTCATACTTTGTAACATTCATTGATGTTTATTCAAGGAAGTTTTGGTTTTACTTTTTGAATACCAAAGATGAGTTGTTTATGAAGTTGAAGGAGTGAAAGACCATGGTTGAGAAAAGGACTAGAAAACAGGTGAAGACTCTGAGGACTGACAATAGGTTGGAGTTCTGCAATGCTCCGTTTGATAAATTTTGCAAGGCAGAATGTATAGTGAGGAACCACATTGTACCACATGCACCAAAGCAAAATGGAGTGGAAGAACGGATGAACTCAACACTCATGTAGCATGCTAGGTGCATGAGAAAATTTGCTAAATTATCTAAGGAATTATGGGCGGAAGCAATTAACAGTGCTTGCTATTTGGTGAACATATCACCATCAAATGTAATAGACTTGAAGACTCCTCAAGAGGTATGGTTTGGGAAACCCTCTGACTATTATGTTTTACATGTATTTGGATGCCCCGCATATGCTCATGTGATTGATGGTAAACTTGAGCCAAGGGCAATGAAGTGCATATTTCTAGGATATGCGATATGAGTAAAAGGTTATCAACTGTGGTGTACAGAAGGAGGAAAAAATCCTAAATTTATCATGAACAGAGATGTAACCTTTGATGAATCTGCCATGGGTAACCAAGGAGGAGGTGATATAACTCAAGTATGGAACAAAGTTAACGGTGCTAGCCAGAAGGTGGAGTTTTCAACACAAAATCCAAATAGAGTTGTGATAAGCGGGAAAGAGCAAGGTGGCAGTGAACAATGTAACGCCTGTGTTTCCGGGCTTGCCATTTTTAGCAATGTAATAGTCTAGGTTAACCTTTGTAACCCATTTTGAAATAATAGAAGTGTATTATTTGAATATTATGTGTTTTGTGCTTAATTGCTTAATTATGTGGTTTGATTAATTAAGAATAAAAATAAGCGTCAAAATTTAAGTGTAAAATAAACTTGATATCTTTGGTTAATGTTGTAGTAATTGAAACGAGGTTTCCAAATATATATAGAACGCCCAAATCTGACTTCGTATGAGAAAGTTATGATTTATCGAAGTTTCAGCTTAGCGGTGTGCAGCCCGAAATACTCGATTTAAGATCGAGCAGTTTTGAGTCGAAGCAATCTAAACGAGGATCGAAGGTCTCGTTTTTGGTCTCGAAGCGATGAAAAGTTAGGCGAGAACGGACGACAAACGAAGAAGTTATGAATTTATAACGAAGTTTTTCTGTCCCGGCCTATTAAAAATAAATAAAAAAAAAATAAAGTTAAAATTAGCCGACGGAGTCTAAACGAAGGTTGTAGAGCGTAGTCTCACCTTCGTGTGGATATAAAGAACGTCGAAAACGGAGTTCCTATGAAGAAGATATGAATTTCCGAAGTTTATTAAATAATTTGTATTTAATTCTAATTGGAAAATCCGGTATTATCCGAATGGGAGTCAGCAATCCGATCCGAAGTACGCCCCGCGTACACCGAAGATGTCGACACTCGCAGCAAGTGGCATTGGATGACGAACGCAGTGACGAATTCGGACCAGTACGCTCCGCGTACTGGCGTACGCCCCGCGTACTCCGAGGCTCCAGCCTCCTATAAATAGGATGCGAGGGCAGCCGAGTTCTTTTGCTATTTTCTCTCTTCTCTCTCTCCCGTTTTGCATCTATTTGCGTGCCAGAAATACCCCAAAGCCCCGGTATTATCCTTGAGCCCCGAGGCAAGTCCCGAGATCCCGAAGATCCCGAGAAGTGCGGTTCCCGAGCCGAAGCTATGCCCGCGAGAAGTTCGATTTTTGTGAAGATCTTCCAGATCTGCTGAGATTTACTACTTCTGCAAGTCGTAGTGCTGTCTGATCATCTTCTGATCAAGTGAGTGTATACTACCGTTCATAAACACGATAATAATACAAGTATGGTTTGAGTGTATTAAGTATATTGTTGTTTATATGTGTGAATGTGTATTCACTTTCTTCTATCTCATAGATATGATTTATTCTCTATGAAATATGTGTTATGTGTGTGTGTGCCTCATCTGTTATGTGGAATATGTATTGATTAAAGCATGCTATACAAGTTTTCAAAACTATGTATAAAAATGTATATTTTATCTACTAATATGTTGGGTAGAACATGGGTAGATAGTTGGTGTGTAATAAAACAGATGAGAGGCCTCGTTGTTGTTTGATTTAGTCATCTAGCGGAGTTTAGATGACGACCACGGACTTTTCTAGATAATCTTGTGGAAACATTAGCAGGTTCGCCACCTGTAAGTGTTAATGAACTTGGGTGTTCATTCGCTGTACTCCATCCCCCTCATGGTTGCCTTATTTGACTTATATTGCTGAGGAATCCCCGAAGCACGTGTTGTCGCCCCGATGAAATATTCTTAGACTAGGTCCCTTATGTTAGTTGTTTTAGGGACATAAAGTGAGAATAACAGGAATGGGTAATTGGGTTATTGTTGGTTGGTGGAAATTAAATATGATTATTTATTGTGGGTTGAAAACCCTATATGCTCACCGGGCTCCCAAGCCTGACCCACTCAGTTTTATTTGTATTACAGGAAGTGGCGCAAGAGCATGAGATGGATGAACCATCAAGTTGTTTTGTTTACAAGTCTGTATATGTATATATTTGTTGAATGACTTGTAATGTTATCGTTTATGCTTATTGGTCTGTATCGGAACATGACACCCCGAGTTTTGATTATATAATGAAAATACAT
The DNA here is from genome assembly GCF_002870075.4 of Lactuca sativa. Classification (NCBI taxonomy): domain Eukaryota; kingdom Viridiplantae; phylum Streptophyta; class Magnoliopsida; order Asterales; family Asteraceae; genus Lactuca; species Lactuca sativa. The sequence goes on from NC_056624.2 coordinate 233,386,897, forward strand.
TTCTTTTATGAAATGCTTTAGTAAACATTGTTTTATCACGTTTTGTTTTTGGGAACAAATTCTGCAACTCTTTCAAATCAAAAAGGATTTACTCTGAAATTATTTTAAAAGCATAAATGAAAATCGGTCTTTTCTGGCCGAGATTTTTGGGGATGTCACAGTTGGTATCAGAGCATTAGTTTAAGCGAACTAGGAATTTGTAGGATTTCTAGACTTAAACTTAGAATGCTAAGTGAAGTTTTGAGATGTGTGTCTGTTATATTTTAGACACGAGCACTGGTTTATTTTAGGAAAGTTGCTTAAAATGCTTTATGTGCTAAATGTTATATGTTGCCATATATGATATTATTTGTTCGGATCTATGGTATGTTGCCGACCGGATCTAGAAACCTTATGTGTGTAGGATTCTAAGCGTACGTCTACAATATTAGAACTAGCATGTAAACGTTTCGGAGCGATAAGGATGATTTGAATATCTATCGTGATTGAGGATCTAATTTCACCTTATTCGGTGTGTAGATCAAAATGGTGAGAACAAGAAGTGGAGTTGGAAATGCTGACGAAAACAGGAATCAGCCACCAGTGATTGAACAAATACCTGCCGTAGCAGCAACACCTGAGCCAATAACCATGGCTGGTGTGCAAATGATGATTCAGACGATGTTGGATCGTCAGATGGATGAAACTAGACGGTTGCTTCAACAGAATCGTGAAGAACTGTCAATTCGTGTGGAAGAGCCTGAATTAAATGAAGGACACTCGGAAGGTGGAAACTTCAGTGGGTCTGTTGGTCAAGCCAACCCACCGATAGTTAGGCAAAACAACCATGATGGAAGGAATGATGGAATGGGATGCAAGTACAAGGACTTTCTAACTTGCAAACCAACGACTTTCAATGGAAAGGAGGACCCGATCGGAGTGATGGATTGGATCTCAGAAATGGAGTTAGCCTTCATGACTTGTGGCTGTAGAGGCAAGTTGCAGACTATCTATGCAGTGCGTCAGTTCCGAGGTGGAGCCGTTTGTTGGTGGAACACTCTAGGGAAGATTTTAAGCCCTAATGAGCCACTGCAATTGACATGGGCAGAGTTCTTGGCGCAGTTCAAGCGCAAGTTCTGTTCAGCCCAAAATTTGTTGGAGTTGGAGAATAAGTTTTTGGCATTGACGAAAGGCAGCATGTCAGTTGATGAATACACAAACACTTTTACCGATAAGATGGAGTTTGCTTTGCGCATCGTGCCAGATGGAGTCTAAATGAAAGTTGTAGAGCATAGTCTCACCTACGCGGGGATATAAAGAACATCGAAAACGAAGTTCGTATGACGAAGATATGAATTTTTGAAGTTTATTAAATAATTAAAATATTAAATTTAATTATAAATTCCGATATTATCCAAAGGGGGAGAGTCAGCGACCTTATCCGGGTTACGCCCAGCGTAACTAGGATTTACGCCCAACGTAAATCGATGATCCAACCCCCTATAAAAGGAAGTCAAGGTTGCCGATTTTCAGTTGCTATTTTCTTTCCTCCTCTCGCGTTTTTACCTTGTTTGCGTGTGTCACACCCCGAAAACCAAAGGCGGAAACGTTCCCGGGGTTGACTCCATGTTGTGTATTAAATCCAATGTACATAGTAATCACAGTAAACAACCATTACATTACATATATCTGAAAGTTTACATTTGGTTCAAAAGTAAATTGTACAAAAGTTATACATATATCATATGAACAAAACGAGACGAGTCTTCGGAGCACTCCGTCTTCACCAAAAGATATCGCCGGGTACCTGTCTAACTTGGACCTGAGAATACAAGCAGTTTGAAAATCAGCATAAAGCTGGTGAGTTCATAAGCGGTTTTGTTTTGTGAAAATGTATCGGTTTCCTTTAATTTTTCCGAAAGGGTTTGTTATCCAAGAAAATCCCATATTTTCTTATGTTAAATAGTTTCGTTATCTTTCATTACAGTTCAGTTACATATTTTAAGTTAACCCCAGGAAAATCCCATATTTTCCTAAATGCAAGATTGATTAAATAACATCGAGTATAGTTTAATATACAAAACTATAATTTAGACGAACTGTAAATAGAAAGTATTTTGAAAACCTTGGGACTAACATCCCGAACCAGTTATAAGATAGTTTGATAAAGACCATGGGATCACTATCCCGAAACTAGATATAAGATAGATTGATAAAATCATGGGATTATCATCCCGTATAAGAGTTAGTTTCAAAACCATGGGATTTCCATCCCGAACGAGATATAGACATAAAACCATGGGATTATCATCCCGTACAAGATATAGATTTAAAACCATGGGATTACCATCCCGAACAAGATATAGATACAAGATCATGGGATTATCATCCCAAACAAGATATAGATTCTAACAAAATCCTAGCTGTGAATAAGTTTATATTAATACGTATTGTGAGTCAGGTAACTATGCTGATATGATAACGAGACCTCCTTGACGTTAGTCAGATGTCAGACGATATACAGAATTTGTCACCCCAGGCGTGCCCGCCTAACTGTAGCTAGCAGTTAAGGTGTGGGATTGTCAGTCCCGAATAGATCTATTCACAAATTCCTCGCTCTCCCTCCAGGAGACTCTGGTTCACTTCCGGAGAGGATTTACTTGATCATCCATAAAGGGTAGTGACTATCTCACAAGCTAGTATTAAACTATTCACAGAATTCTCATACGATAGCAGACATACAAAGATTTTAAGACATGATATAGTGAAAATAGTTACATACAAGAAACTATCTAGCAATACATTCAAATGATACGGAGATAAACTGAATCAGACATAGTTTATCTAATAACTTTATATAGATATCATTACATGATATAAAGAGAAATATAGAACCCCAAATTATTCCCATAATAATTTGATTAGTTCGGTTATTTTCTTAACTAAAATCCATTTAGTTGAAATTGATAAATCATTCCTTATGCTCAACATAATACATAAGGAGTAAATGTGGTTATAAGTTTGCCAGATATTATTTGAAACACATCAATGTTATGATTTGAAAACAGTTATAGTTTGCTTGTATTCCCCCCTGAAAACATTGACAAACACGGAAAAAGGCGTAGGGGTATGAACTCACCGGACGAGAAATATGACGATTTGGATGCTAAGAGTTGATCCGGGGCTTGTAAATACACGAGGTTCCTAATTATAATGAAAAGATACACATTTGTATCTAATTAGGACTTAGTTTATTTATATGCTAGGGACACTTGTTTCAAGTCGCGAAAACACTCCGATACAAGTGTTTGGAAGGACCCGGGTGGCGTTTAGGGACACATATAGTTAGGATAATGAATTAGGACATCAAAGGAACACTCCATAAGGAGTTTACGGCCTCAAGACCCTCTACCCATGAGTTTACGGCCGTAAACTCATGGTGGGGGTGAGTTAAGGGCAAAAATGGCTTGAAACATTTAGGGGATAATTTCTAGGCTTGGTTTAAGGACTTGGAATGGATTTAAATCATCAAAATGACTTATATATGGGAGTTTACGGCCTATGATAGGCTCCTGGCCGTAAACTCCTAAATACTCAAGAAAACTTGTGTTTTTGGTTTCCAAACAAATCACATGTGATTGCTAAAATTGTTTCAAGACCTTTCATGCATTTACTTGATGATTTGAATAACTTTTTGGAGTTTACGGCCTATGAGACCCCTCTCATGGCTGTAAACTCTCTTAGAGAGTATTTCCTTGTGTTTTAAAGCCAAAAACTTGTTTGTAAGGGTTTCTAAATTTCATTCCAAGGCTTATAGGGGTTAAACAACACTTTAAAATGAATTTTCACCATGTTTTAAGGAGTTTACGGCCCAAGCACTTGCCTTGGCCGTAAACTCACAATAATCCCTCAAAAATTATGTTTCAAGTGTCCAAATGCTAAAACCAATAATCTATAAATCATATCTAAGCCATATTAGTGATTTGGAAGGGTTTAAGGTCAAGAAAACTCCATTTATATGAGTTTACGGCCCAAGCATGAGGCTTGGCCGTAAACTCCTTCAAATCCAATAAAATCCATGTTTTAAATGTTCTAAGTCCATATCTTGAAGTCCTTTAGCCATATCTAAAGTCCAAATGAGTTTAGGAAGGAGTTTAAGGGCTTAAAACCCTTCAAATTGGTGTTTACGGCCTAGGTGGCTTCCTGGGCCGTAAACTCATATATTATGTCCCATTTCATGCTTAAATCTCGAATTTGGAAGCCAAATATGCTATAGATTAAGGCTAGGAAGGTACCTTAGGAATTTGAGGCCTTAAAATTGAGTTTTGGACCCTTAATCTTTGGATTTAGGAGAGAGGTTAGAGAGAGAGTAGAGAGAGAAGGAAAAAGCTTCAAGTGAAAGGTTAAACACGTTTATATAGTTCCTAAAACTTGGACACAGTGGAATTCTACCCGATGCCGGCCTTAAACGAGGCTTTAGGTCGCACCCGATTGTGTTTCCGTCACCCGGCGAAGATATTTCTAAAACTTATGAAATAAATAATTTTGGGCTAGATTCATGAGTTCCTAAATGATTTGGACCCTCATTGAGTTAAAATAAACATATAAATTTAGTTAACTAAACCCAAAAACGATATCGGGACATTTCGATTTATGACGAGTTATGACGGGTAGAATGGGTTTTCGGCGATGAACAACTTCGGGTTGTTACAGCGTGCAAGAAATATACCGAAGCCCCGGTATCAATCCCGAGACCCGAAGAAAGTGCCGAATCCCCGAAGATCCCGAGAAGTAAAATTCCCGAGCCAAAGCTCTGCCCGCGAGGAGCCCGGTTTTTGTGAAGAGCTTCCAGAGCTACCGAAGAATACTACTTCTACAAGCAGTAGTGTTGTCCGATCATCTTCTGATCAAGTGAGTGTATAGTTACTTTCTTCTAATACATAAATACGAAGTATTTACTATGAAATAGATGTTATGTGTTTATATATCGGTGTTGATTTGAAGCGGGTACATAATCTCTTTCAAATGCATGATTTTGTACAAGTATTGATTTAATGTACTAAGTATATGTGTTATGTGAGTGTATCGATGTTATCTTCTAATCTCATAGATATGATTTATTCTCTATGAAATACGTGTTATGTTTATGTGTCTCATCTTTTATCTGGAATGTGTTTTGAATGAACATACTATACAGGTTTTAAACTATGTATAAAAATATAAATTTTATCTACTAAAATGTTGGGTAGAACATGGGTAGATAGTTGTCTTGTGATAAAAAGATGAGAGACCTCGATGTTTTTGATTTAGTCATCTAGCAGAGTTTAGATTATGACCACGGACTTTTCTAGACAGTCTTGTGGAAAGCTAGCAGGCTCACCACCTGTAGGTGTTAATGAACTTGGGTGTGGCTGTACTCCACCCCCCTCATGGTTGCCTTATTTGACATATATTGCTGGGAAACCCTTGAATGCATGTGTTGTCGCCCCGATGAAATATTCTTAGACTAGGTCATTTTTGTTAGTTGTCTTAGGGATGTAAATTGAGAATAACGGGAATGGGTAATTGGGTTATTGTTGGTTGGTGGAATTAAATATAATTATTTATTATGGGTTGAAAACCCTATATGCTCACCAGAATCCCAAGCCTGACCCACTAAGTTTTATTTGTATTACAGGTAGTGGCGCCAGAGCATAAGTTGGATGACTTGTCAAGTTATTTTTGGATTATAGACCTGTTATTGTAAATAACTGTTGTAAGGTCTGTATTGAAATGTTTATGCTTTTGGTCCGTTTATCGGAACATGACATCCCGAGTTTTATTATATAATGAAAATACATTTCTTTAAGAAATGCTTTGGTAAATCTTATTTTTATCATATTTTGTTTTGGGAACAAATTCCGCAACTCTTTTAATCAAAGGATTACTCTGAAATTATTTTAAAAGCATACATTAAACCGGTCTTTTCTGGCCGTGATTTTGGGGATGTCACATCTTGTTCCATTACTAAAGGGAGCAAAGCCGGTGGGATGCAAATACATCTTTAAAGAGAAGGAATGGATAACAAGAGTTGAACTAGCTAGTTTCAAGGAAAGGTTGGTAGTGAAAGGGTTTTATCTTAAAGAAGGAATTGATTATCACGAGGTGTTCTCACTGGTCGTGAAGCACACGAAAATTCAGGTTCTTTTGGCCATGGTGAGTGCACTTGATCTGGAGCTTGAACATCTTGATGCGAAAACTGCATTTCTTAATTGGAACTTAGAAGAGAGGTGTTAAGTCCTAACCAGAAGGGTTCCTTGATTCTAAGAAGTATCATGTATGTTTGCCGAATAAATCTCTGTATGGTTTGAAGAAGTCTCCAAGACAATGATACAAGAGATCTAATTCATTCATGATCTCGCATGGCTACACTCGGAACCAATTTGACAATTATGTATCCTTTAAGGAATTGTCACCAGATTCCTACATATATTTGTTGCCATATTTTGATGATATGCTCCTCGCAGCCAACGAAATGGCTGGAATAAATGACTTGAAGGCGACCTTGAAGAATGAGTCTGAGATAAAGGATTAGGGAGCATCAAAGAAAATACTAGGGATGGAGATTCAAAGGGACAAAAGAACAAGGTGGTTATATATTTCTCAACAAAAGTACATTGAGAAAGTTTTGTAGTCTTTCGACTGCGATCAATCCAAACCAGTTAGAACTCCTTTGGCGGCTCACTTAAAACTTGGTCCGAACACTATATCCACTACTAATGAAGAAAGGAAGTACATGAGCAAGGTTCCATACTCATGTGTTCTTGGAAGTCTTATGTATGCAATGGTCTGTACCAGACCATATTTGGCCCATTCAGTTAGTGTGGTAAGTAGGTTTATGAGTAATCCAAGGAAGGCTCATTGGGAAGCTGTCAAGTGGATCATACAATACTTGAAGGGAACGACAAATGTTTGCTTCATGTATGTGATGGGTTTTGAGCATTCTAACACTCCTAAGTGTACATGAAACCCTAAATACCTTGGATCTAAGTTTTCTCCATTATACATGCAATTATGAATATTCCAAGGTATTATCCTAACTAGCATACAAAACATTGATTCATATGGAATAATATAAGTTAGAAGACATACCTTTTGATGAAGCTTGATTCCATGGAGCTTAAGAGCCTAGTGCCCCTAGTGTGACACCTCAAATGGTTCACACAACACCAAATACACTTAGAATAACTTGAGAGAAATGAGACATTTCATGAAATCGGCTAGCCCTCACCATTCCTTCATAGTGGCCGATTTTTGGGAAAAATAAGATGCTTATATAGTGTGTCACAATTAGGGTTACACCATGTAAACCCTAATTGTCATGGCCTTTCATTTCCATGATCCATGGGTACAAAAACACCATGGAGAATCTTATGGGTTTTAGCCCAACTTGATCATCCATGGAGCATTAGCCCACTATACAAGTATGGATGATTTACACAATCAACCCATATATTTAATTAGTTTACTTTTGATCACTTAATTAATTCCAAATTAATTCTTGATCAATACTAATTAAATAATCTTACTAATATATTAGAACTTATAATATATTAATATACCTTAAGTGTTATTTCTCTCATTTTAGTCTATCCAAATGCATGATGCCATGCAACCCAAATGGACCATGCCAATCGGGTCAAGTACATAGCAAATATAGTTATGGACTAATTAAGGGCATGATCATCATCTTACTGATCTTATTTAATGTTTAATTTTTTTTGTTATTGGAAATATTAATAAAAGGTTTTAAAAATTAACATAACAAATAAAATTTCGGATTTAAAAATAATAATTTTTGTATTTTTTTTAAAATGGAGATTGTTTTTTTTTCAGAAAACATGAATTTTTAAATAAAAATAAAAAATATATATTTTAAAAAAATTGTAATTTTTTTACAACTGCATTAAATATAATTGCATTTTTGTCAAAAAAACTACATTTAAAAAAAACTGGATTTTTTTATTAAAAAACTGCAATCATTTTTAAAAAACTGCATTTAAAAAAAACTACAATCTTTTTTTTTTTTAAAAAAAACTCTATTTAAAAAACTGTAATTATTTTTAAAAAACTGCATTTTTTTAGAAAGTAAATTTTTAAAACTCAATAAATTAAAAAAAAGCCAGAATATATTTTTTTAAAAATAAACTCTAATTTTTTAACAAAAAAATTCAACGTTTTAGGTGCATATGTGCATATTTTTCGAATGCATATATACATATTTCTTATACTATAATATTCGTAAGTAAGTCATAAAATATCTCTTTTTTATTATTTAATCTATAAACATAATACTACAAGTATTTTATTCGATACAAAATAAATTTAAAAAATATAAAAAAAAACTACAAAGATTCACAATGCTATAATTTCTTCATATCAAGATTTCCATATTTTCTTCAATTTATCACTTTTCACCTTTTCAATATTTTCAACAAATTCTTCAAAATGTACAAGAAAATTAAAATAAATTGATTAATGCAAGAACACTCACAAGAATGCACATGTATATATCATGTAAGATTCATATGTGATTCATATGTGAATTACATGTGAATCACATGTAATTCATGTGATTCACTTGTGATTTACATGTTAATCACATGTAATTCATATGTGAATCACTTGTGATTCATATATAACCCATATGTGATTTACGTGTGACTCACTTGTGATTTACTTGTGAATTACATTTGATTACATGTAAATATGCGATTTACATGTGAATTACACGTGATTTACATGTAAATCACATGTAATTCACATATGAATAAAATATAATTCACATATAATTCACATGTAAATCACATATTTCCATGTGAATGGCATGTAATTCACTTTTAAATCACTTATTTATATGGATTTACACATTAATCACATGTAAATATGTGATGTACATGTGATTTACACGTGAATCACATGTAAACCACATATTTACATGTGATTTAAATGTGAATCACATGTAAATCGTATATGTTTTTCTAAGCTTTTTTTATTGCAAAATGTTTTTCTAGTCTTCTTTTAAATAATAAATTTGGCATAGAAACTAAAAAAATACCTCAATTTTTAAAAATGGAATGCATCAATAGAGAAACATAGGAAGTAGCCCAACACCAAGACCCATTACAACTATCCTTAAACTAGAAAAGTATTTATTTTTTATTCCAATTAGAAATAGAAAAAAAAGAAAAGAAAAGATAAGTGATTGCAAAAGTTCTTATTGTTGTTCCATTCTTTCAAGGTATGAAGAGATGAGCATAAATCCAGATATTATTTCAGAATGATAAGAACTTACTAAATATCCGTGATCAACATTTTAATAATTGCTTGAATCTATTACATCAGAAAACCAAAGCAATATCAGATTTTGTTGGACAACATAGTAGCTGAGTTTCTTTATACTCTGCATAGCCATCAAATGAATACATGCATGTTTTTACTAGATGCAGTTTATAATCATATTGTGTGCACATATATGGCTATCTCCTCCTACATTTCTCAAAACATAACCAAAAAAATTGTTCAGAATCCAAAATTGGAATTGGTTCATCATTCATGAGGTCAAAGTGAAGTTAACATGTGATATTTCTCATTGAGGCATTTCATCGAACATGTTGAGTGCAAACAAATATCTATATTTTTCTATAACACGGGCGTCTATTTTATACCTACAATCAACATAATGATTTAAATTTTTTTTAAAACATATTGACTAAACAGGTTCAACTTAACGATTAGGCGAAAACAATCAACATAAGGATTAATTCTTAAATCAATGTTGGTTTGAGCTTGACAGGAGGATGGAACTACCTATAGTAAGGGAATATTATTTGGTTGTCTGCTTTTCAACAACATGAATTAAGCATAATCAAACGACTTCTAAAAAACTACTAATCAAATATCATTGCAGGTTTTGCTACCAACATAGCCAATTAGATACAAATTTGATTATCAAAAAACAAAATTAAATGGATAGAAGCAGTCGATGGATCAAAATGTACCTGAGATGAATCAATTGGAGTTTGGATAATCACAAAAAACTGAATTGATGAGATGCATCAAGATATTTGATCTTAGGGAGAGAGACTCATTGTCGATGTACTAGGTTTGGAAAGTTAGTGGCGGTAATATATTAAGGATACGAAGATTCCAAAGAATAAATGAGATGCACTCAGATCTAGAGGCAGTAAGAAGATGTTGAAGAAGAGTGTAAGGGAACGCAACACCATTAAGAGGCGAGACGAGACGAACGCGGGAGGAATGAAGGAGAGAGACGATCCACCACCAACCGATTTAGATCTTCGACGATCACTGCTGCAATTGAAGATGAACACACCGATCGTTCACATGATATTTTATGTGAGATTACAGATCATTAGTCGAAAGGATGTTGGAGACGACTGAGACGACGTGAGGGGAATGTAATCGATCTGTCGATCCAAATCACATCGTTGGTCTCTTGTTACTTTGATTCAAGTTCAACGAGCTGGACATTAAGGAGTGTGGATGGTTGGAGGAGAGAGGCAAGATGAAGGGATAAGAGAGGCAGGACAAAAAGAGAAGGGGAAAGGGCTCAACATGATTCAATCATATAAGGGTATACTAAGTTATCTCTAAAATGCCCCTGGCTCATTTTAATAAGATGCCTCGACTTCTTTTCTTTCCTATTTATTTACAAAAATGCGACAAATAATCCTAACCTTCAATTATTTTGATCTAACGGCATTCGTTAGGTTCTTGGTTCTCAGGAAACTTTGAATTCTCAAATGATCATTCCTATATATATATATATATATATATATATATATATATATATATATATATATATATATATATATATATATATCCCTATTTTAATAAAAAAAAATAAGTTTATTCCCCTATTATCATGTGTCACATTATTAGGCCTCCTAATTAATATCATGCCACTTGTCAACCTATTGATGTTTCATTTTAAATTTCAATATTTTCATTCTACTTACATTAAATTAATAACATTAGAATAACTATTAAAATAAAATTAATAAAGATTATAAGGTCAAGTATTTATTTAAATCAACAATTATAATTTTATATAACTAAAAAATATCTTTTAATTAATCATTATTTTTAAATAGTTGATTAATAATTTTGAATTTTACTATGAAATTTTAACTAATGTTGTAACTGTGGTTACCACGGGTTATAGACTAGCATATATATATATATATATATATATATATATATATATATATATATATATATATATATATATATATATATATATATATATATATATATATATATATATATATATATATATATATATATATAAGGGTTATTTGGAAAACAAAAAAACCCTAAAAATCATAAAAATACTTAGAGATAACAACACCTTTTTTTATTTTTTTTTATAAAAAAGCACAGGTTTTTTAATAAACTCGCTGAAAAAAATAAAAAATCAATTTTTTTTAAATTACAATAATTTTTTTCTCAAAAAAAAAATCAACGGATTTATTTAAAAACCAACGATTTTTTCATAAAAAAATTTTAAAAAAAGTTTTGTGATCTCTAAGTATTTTTTTTATGCATTTTTAGCGTTTTTTTCCCATAGAACCTAAATCTATATATATATATATATATATATATATATATATATATATATATATATATATATATATATATATATATATATAAAACTCATGTCAATCTAGTCATATTTCTAAATCTAATAATTAAAACCTTTTATTAAGAAAAAAATTGAGATATATATATATATATATATATATATATATATATATATATATATATATATAGGCTTAGGTTATTTTGTTTTTACTAAGTATTGTGTGCCAGAATGCACAGATTTGGACCAACGGATGAAATTAATCAATAGACATGATTTGAGAGTGTATGATATTACAATGAGGTAACATGTACCATATAATTACACAATTTTTAGCAAAAGGGTATTTTGGACAATTAACTACATTTATAAAAGGAAATTTTCGGATTTTTAGGGATGATTAATTCTCTTATTTTAAAAAAATCTGATTTTTTTAATTAATTCAATTTCAATTTTTACCGATTTTGTTCTTTTAGAATTTTTTTTGTTAGAATGATACTCTTTGAGAATTTTATTCTAATAGAATATTATTGAAGAAAAACAAAATTCTTGAATAAGATGTTGAAAATTAACAAACATTCTAATATATTCTTATACATCCAAACTTAAATACAAATTCATACATACTCTTACAGACTAAAAGTTTTAAACATTTTAATATAGTTATAAATATTCTAAAAGAATATCAACAAAAATGAATAACATTCTTAAAAAAATAACAACATTCTGCTAGAATACTCTCGTTCTCCATGTTTTCTTCTTGAATTCTTGAATTCTGAAAATATATTGCTGTTTTTGGATGTTGAATCCTGAAATTCTGAAAGAATATTGTTATTTTTTTTTTCATTCTTTGAGAATGAAGTATCACATATCTTTTTTTCATAAGTTACCTCATCATTCCTGCATCATCCTAACATACATTAAAAATCCAACAAAATATCTGAATCATGAATATTTGAAAGAAATACATGTTCCTGCTTACATCACCACAAAAAATACACACCAACTTTTAATTTTTGTTTTCTTCTTATTATCTACAAAAATCAGAAGTTTTTAGTTTTTTTTTATATAATTTTACTCAATTCAAATGGTTTAGAAAAACCAAACAACTAAAGCCAGTATATGCAAAACAAGATTTTAACATAAATTGACTTTTATATTCAAAATCACTACAATAAAACATAGAAGAACAAGTATAAAAACAATTTCAAACCAATTACTGAATTAGACTTTTATAATCAAAGTATCTATTCAAAAGTCAAAGAAAAGAATTGATATTTCCCACTATCTGATTCTTTAAGAATGGGATAAACAGTTAATGTATAAAAATTTCAAGAGAAGCAAAATCTCTGAATCCAATAACTATCACATTCTTTCAAAATATGTTTTCTAATATCAACTTTCAAAGAAACCTCTGATGATATTAAGAGGAATTAATGTATTGAAAGGAATAACATAACATTTCCACTGATTTAGAAATGACCGTGTGTCTCTACGGATTTAGATTGGGGAATAATTTCTTGGATAGGAGGTTGATTATCAATAAGAGAAATCAAGATCAAGCTGCAGATAAAAAGAAAAACAAACCAAAGTAAACCCTGATGAATGACTCCCCCTCGAGGGGTTTATTTCCTGGAGAGGTAATAGAAGAATGGTTGTCATGATCTTTGTAATGTTTGGAAGCGAAGAGACCTTCACTGTCGCCATGAAAGAGGAAAGCGTTCAACTGAGGAGTGAAGAGCTCGTTGCGATACTGATGAATCGATGCTCCGATTGGTACGATTGAGTAATCGCATAAGTACAATAAACCCAAAATAAACCCTAGCACTACTTCGCCATTGTAGAATCGAAAGCCCTCTTTGAGAGTCGAGAGGAGCGGTGATAAGTTCTAGACTTTGATTCGGACTCTTGGAGAGCACAGGGGGGTACAACCCACATCTTAAATATCTAGGGTTGGGTTGCGAAGAAGCGGAGCAGAAGATGAAGACAAGTCGTTCTTCCTCCTTTTATTTTGGTGAGTTTAAAATCAAATCCCCTATTTATCTCAATTACTATAAATTTAGTGTCATGATTTACTAATTTACCCTTATTAATTTATTTAATGATTAAATTATTTCTAAATTCCTATTGGTGCATTCATGCACACAATATTTTCTAAAAACATTTGAACCTAGTTCGCTCGCTCGTTTTCTCTCTCTCTCTCTCTCTCTCTCTCTCTATATATATATATATATATATATATATATATATATATATATATATATATATATATATATATATATATATATATATAACTCACGTCAATCTAATCATATTTCTAAATCTAATAATTAAAACCTTTTATTAAGAAAAAATTGATATTAAAAACCGGTAGTTGACTTTAGAAAAGTTGAAACTAATATTTGGTTAAAATTATCAAAATTAGCGACGAAGGATGGCTTCAAGTCAATGCTTTTTCAAATGCAGGTTGGATGATTCCGTTCCATGCACTATAACAAATATGCCAACTTTTTCACAGTGGCCATTTCTCCATTTTATCACCAATAACAAGATTCATATTTTCTTATTTATATATAGAAAACCACTAAAATAACCAATACGCGCAGGCGACAAACACATGCATGAAATAGACATTCACGAGTACCATTGGTTCGAATTCGCTGTTCAAAAGGCAAAGCAAACTCAGTGTTGTTTGATGACCTTTTTCTCATTTCGACAGTAATCAACTTTACTCGTAGAGAATTTGAAAAATTATGCAGATTCGTGAGGTTTTTTTTTGGCCATTTTAAGAAGTGGGATGAGGAATGGATGCATCCAAAGCAATAGAGATGCTAAAGGGAAAGATAGGGATAGAAGAATGTAAACAAAAGAGCAAAACAGCTGGGATAGAAAAGGGTGTTATTGCTATAAAATTGGCACATATGGGACCCTGATGTTGCCATCTTTGGCTCTAATTACTTTATATATATATATATATATATATATATATATATATATATATATATATATATATATATATATATATATATATATATATATATATATATATATATACAGAGAGAGAGAAAGAGGAATATATGAGAACTCAAAGTTTCCCGAGAACCCAAGATCTAAAGGTGGAACGTTGGATCAAAAAAAGAAAGGATCGAGATGCAAAGTGGCGTTTTTGTAAATAAGTAGACAAAAAAGGAGGGATATCTTAATTAATTCATTCAGGGGTATTATAGGAATAAAAATATAGTGAAATGAATTCTTAAATCTAATATCTGATAAAATAAATTTTCATCTCTATCCTCCCCTTTTCCTCTTTTGCTCAAACCTACGATCCATCATCCGACGACTCACCTCCGTCGAATTGCCTTCAATCCTTCATCCAATTCCATGCTTTCGATTCTGAATTTGCTTCTACTCACACGAATACGATGAATATAAACAACGAACCATATTTATCGTCGATTTCCAGATCCCAATCGATCAAACTATCATCATCGATCATTAATCTATATGAAATATGAAATCTCCCAATGATCGAAGTTTCATTGTTGCTGAACTCCTTGATCTCACGTTCTTCATAGAAAAAACTCTAGTGAAGATGTTATGATTTTGAATCGTTTTCTCCTCCATCAATTCGTTCCCCATAGTACATCGTAATCACCAACTTCATCTCGGCCTCCACTGTGGATTGAAGACCTGAACGAAAAAGATGATCCCTTGTCGATCAAAATTTAGGTATCATTTGTTTCTATTGTTGACTCCTGGCCTTTGTTTGACCTTTATGAATTGTTTTTGCCTAATTGTTAAATTGAACCAGTTTAATCAATATGTTTTAAAAAACAGTTAAATCCTTGTGTTGATTGTAGGTATAAAAATAGACATCTATGTTATTGAAAAATATAGATATTTGTTTATACTCAACATGTTCGATGAAATGCCTCAATGAGAAATATCACATGTTAACTTCACTTTGATTTCATGAATGATGAACCAATTCCAATTTAGGATTCTGTCCAAGTCAACATCGAAAATGTCGATGAACTCTTTGCCAATAAAGCCATCACACAGGTACTAACTATATGATTCTAGTTAAAGTGGCTGAAATTTGAGTTATTGGTTTTTTATAGTGTTGTATAACTGGATAAATCTTCATGATATTCATCAAATATGTTAACGGGTTAGTGTCTTGATACATTAATCCTAGTTTTTTTGTACAATTCCTAATCAGATCAGATATATTGTTTTGTTTTTACAGGATTTGCCTTAGACTTTTCCAAGTCACCTTGCTCTAGATGAAGGTGGTAGAAATGTTTTGAGACGTTTGCTCACTATAACCCCTCTGTTGGTTATTGCCAGGTCAATATTCAACTCATTTGACAACTAATATTGTATATGTTTTTTAGATATTCTTATAGATTATGTGAAATGTAATGAAATTGCTTAATGATGCTAATATGCTGTATTACATTCAGGCCATGAATTTTTTTGCTTGTTTATTACTTCTTCTATTGCCTAAAGAAATTACTGCCAACAATTTTTCTCAATGTTCATATTTCTAGGTACTGGACATTTCTCTAACTTTTAATTCCTATAACTCATTAGTTTTGTGGATTTTTGAGTTTAATTTTCTAAAATTTTCATTGAAATAAGTCATCTTATGACAATTGACATATTATGTATATGATATATTTGTTAATTTTAGAGTTTTTATAACAGGTAACTGAAAATGATGTTGTTGATGTGTTTGATTGTTATAACTGCTAGTTTTCTTTTTGTCTTTCTTATGACAATTGAAATATTATGCATATGACATATTTGTTAATTTTTGAGTTTTTATGAACATGTAACTGAAAATTATGTTGTTGATGTGTTTGATTGTTATAACTGTTAGTTTTCTTTTTGTCTTTCTTATGACAATTAACATATTATGCGTATGATATATTTGTTAATTTTTGAGTTTTCATGGACAAGTAATTGAAAATGATGTTGTTGAACTTGCAATCAAATACCACACATAGGATCTTACTACCAGAGCTATGTGTTGGAGTGCTTTGTTGAAACTGTCATCCCATTTCCATGTGAGCACAAAGTTACTTGTTTGATCATCTTTGAAAGCACTCAAGTTTAGTTTATATGTAAATAATACGTGAATCACATAGGAATTACATGTGATTCACATGTAAATCATGAGTGAAACACATGAATTACATGTGATTCACATGTAAATCACATGTAATTCACATATAAATTACATGTGATTCACTTGTAATTCACATGAATTACATGTGATTCACAATTAATTTACATATAAAGCAAATGTGATTCACATGTAAATCACGAGTGAAACACATATGAATTACATGTGATTCATATATAAATAACATGTAATTCACATATGAAGTACATGTGATTCACATGTAATTCACATATTAATAACATATGATTCACATGTAATCACGAGTGAAACACATATGAATTACATGTGATTCACATGTAATTCACACATGAATCACATGTAATTCACATATGAATCACGTGTAAATCACATATCAATTACATGTGATTCACATGTAAATCACAAGTGAATATCATACGAATTACATGTGATTCACATTTAAATCATAAGTGAATCACATATGAATTACGTCTAGATGCACACATGCATTTTGTGTGTGTGTTCTTCGTTAATTATTTTTTAAATTTTCTTGTCAATTTCAAATTTGAATTTTAAAATATACAATCACATGTGAATATCACATTATATAATCAATATGTGAATCTTACATGATATAATCACATATGAATCTTACATGATATATATACATGTGCATTTTTGTGAGTGTTCTTGCATTAATCAATTTTTTTTAATTTTATTGTAGATTTTGAAGAATATGTGGAAAATATTGAAGATGTGAAAAGTGATACATTGAAGAAAATATGGAAATTTTGATATGAAAAAATGACAACATTGTGAATCTTTGCAGTATTTTTTATTTTTTATATTTTATTTTATATCAAATAAAATTTGTATATTATTATGTTTAAAGATTGATTAATAAATATGAGATTTTTTATGATTTACTTACGAATATTATAGTATAAGAAATATGCATATATGCATTTGAAAAAATATGCATATATGCACCTATTACTTTGATTTTTTTGGTTAAAAACTGGAGTTTTTTTTTAATACTCTATTTTTTTTTTTAATTTACTTACTTTTAAATATTTAATTTTTGAAAAATGCAGTTTTTTTTATAAAAAATACAGTTTTTTTGAAAAAAGTTTCAAATTTTTTTTAAAAAATGTATTTTTTTTGAAAAAAATTGCAGTTTTTTTTTAAATTGCAGTTTTTTGGAAAAAATACATTTTTTTTAAAAAAATGTTGTTTATTTTTAAAAAAATTGCAGTTTTTAAAAAAAATATTTTTTTCAATTTTTTTTTGTAATATTCATGTTTTCTGAAAAAAATAAAAAATCTCCATTTAAAAAAAAAAGAAATTAAAAAAAAATCTGAAATTTGATTTTTTACGCTAATTTTTAGAATATTTTATTAATATTTCCAATAACAAAAAAATTAAACATGAAATGAGATCGTTAAGACGACGATAATGCCCTTAATGAGTTAATTTTAATATAATGTTCCACTTTTAGTTCTCGGGTTTTCGGATAACTATGAGTTCTCAATCGATCTCAACTATATATATATATATATATATATATATATATATATATATGTATATATATATATATATATATATATATATATATATATATATATATATAGGATTAGGTTATATAGAAAAGAAAAAATCCCTAAAAATAAAAAAAATGCATAAAAAAAATACTTAGAGATCACAAATCTTTTTTTTTTGATTTTATATTATGAAAATTCGCAACTTCCTATAGATTTTTGCTAAATTTTTTTTGAAATAAACCAAAAAAAAATCGATTATGAATTTTTTTTTTTCAGCGAAAATTTTATAAAACCTGCGATTTTTTGATGTATAAAATAAAAAAAAAAAAGTTTTGTGGTCTCTAAGTATTTTTTTATGCATTTTTAATGATTTTTAGGGTTTTTTTGTTTTTTCCATATAACCCTTCCCTATATATATATATATATATATATATATATATATATATATATATATATATATATATACACACAGAGAGAGAGAAAGAGAGAGAGAGAGAGAGAGAGAGAGAGAGAGAGAGAAAGGTTCAAATAAGAACCATAAAAGATTAAGAACCCTAATAACTTCAATTAATTAGTAAATATTTACACAATACTTTATTAAACATGTTAAAATCTTAATTTTTTGTGTTTTTGGTATGAAAAGAGCAAACTTATAATTTTTACAGTCTAATATTTTCATCCGTATATGCTCTCATATTTTAACACAAAACTTATATTAAATACAGATTTACACAATCCATTTATAGTTGAATGCAAAAAATTCACAACTTAATAAAAACTATTTTACAATAACTCACTAATTGAAAGAAGTCAAAAACTTAAACTCTACCACCACATGCCACCACCAACCACCTGTATTAACATAATATCCGTCATTTCTTCTAAATCAGATATGCAGATAAAGTTATACATTAACAACTTAAATACTACATTTACAGTCTAATAAAGCCTATTAGTTCACTCGTTTTGAATTTAATGCAAAAAAATTAAAAAAACTAGTAGATTCTTACAAATTTATACAACAAAAAAATAAATATACTCATAAGAAAATTAACACAAAAATTTATACATAAATCATTCATATTTCAACACAAATTATAAAAAATTCATAGCAAAATGCAGGCAATTCACAATTTAAACAGAAAATCCATAGTTTAATTCAGTCAATTCATATTTTTAAACACAAAAATCACAGTTTAATATAAAAAAAATTCACAGTTTAATATAGAAAATTAACAGCTCAATGCATTCAATTCATAGCTTAAAACACAAAATCACAGTTTAATACAAAAAATTTATAGCTTAATACAGTTAACTCATAGTTTAAACAAAAAAATCACAGCTTAATGCAGTCAATTCACAATTTAAAGCACAAAAATCACATCTTAATATACAAAGTTCATAGCTTAGTACAATAAATCTCAGTTTAATATACAAAAAGTATGCATTCACAATCATATTATCAACTTAACACTCTTAATACAATTACTTCATAGTTTAATATATAAAATTTACAGTTTAATACAATGAAGGAACAATTTAATACACAAATTTCACATCTTAAATAGAAAATTCACATCTTAATAGAAGTTAACACTAAGATTATAAAAAAAAAACAAATGAGAGATTAAAACATTAAATTCACACCTTAACAGAAGAACAAAAACGATAAAAAAAAATGCACCGTAGAGATCTATACTAGATGTAAGTAGAAAAATTAATATAAAACATGCATTCACAGCTTAAAACTTATAAAAAAATCATATATTCACGACTTAAACTTGTAACAAATCATGTATTGACAACATAAAACTAACATTTTCTTATTCATAACATTAAAACTAATATTAACATGACTAAAAAATTAATAAAAACATTTAAACATCACAATTCACAACTTAAAAAACCTAGATTCACATTATTTGAGAAAACATTAACATTATAACACATTTTAAATTTAATTCACAGCATAACAACTAAAAAACCTAAGTTATGAAACAAAAATCTATGCAAGTATCATAACAAATAAGAACATAAACTTGGATTCGCGTATTAATAACATTAGATTCACAACTTAATAGTAGTTAAAACTTATATTAAGAAAAGTAAACAATAAAAAATAGATTAAAACATTAAATTCACAGTTTAACAAAAGGAAAAATAATCAACACAAAATTTGACATACATGATGTAGATCTGGTGGTGTTTCACCAGAGATCAGAGAGGAAAATATGGAGACAAGTTGGCGGTGTTTCACCAAATTTGAGACTTGAAGAAAACGAAACTAGATCCCGTCCGAGCTTTAGACATGTACATCGATGTCAACAAAAATCGCAGATCTAGACATTTGTAGTGGCGAAAATCATAGATCTGGACCAGAAAACTTCTAATCTTGCAGTGGAGGAAACAAAGATGATAGATCTAGTGTGAGTAAGCTCTGATGCGACGTAGACGGTAATGTTTCACTTGAGATGTAACCTAAAACACATCAGATGTAACCTGAAACACATCAGATCTAGTAGTTTTTCACCAAATATCAAAGAGGATGAGAAGGAGCTGACACATCTGATGGTGTTGCACCGGAGATCAGAGGATGACGATAACAATGGCGACGATGGTTGACGATAGTGGTGGATCTTCATTGCTTGTCGAAACTTGTAGATCGGGAACAGAAAATCATAGATCTAGTGGCGTTAATTGTGGATCTGAAACTGAAAATGTAGATCTGGAATAGTTTGGAGCATACAGATCTGGCGGAAGTGGTTGGCCGGTGGTAGGAGGCGGCAACAGCGGTGGTGGTAAGGTTGGTGTGTTCTTCAAGTTTGGTGAGAGTTTGAAAGAGTTTGATGACTTGAGTGTTTGACGTCTGATACATAATAATGAGTTTTAAGTTTAATTTGTCAAAAAAAAAAAGTGGTTCTTAATATTTTTTTATTCTCATTTGAACATTTATATATATATATATATATATATATATATATATATATATATATATATATATATATATATATATGAAAATTTTCAATAGAGAACCATTATTAATAAAAAAAAACCAAGAAACCAATCAAAAGCGTCAAAATTTAAAAGGATCAACGGCAAAAGAAAGGATTGTAGACTTTTACAATGGACACACATGCACCGAATTATAACAAAACCAACTTCCTTTTTTTAGTTTAATTTTTTTAGGCCATGTTTTTTATCAAAAAAAAAAAACCCAAATATACCATTTTTCGTGATTTTTCGTTCTCTTTCCATAGAGATCCATATTGATATATAAAAAAATGATTTTTTTTTAAAACAAAAACCTACTTCATTTTCTTTGTTTGTTGAAAAGTAGGTCTATTTTTTTATAGAAAAAATTAATAAATATATTAAAATTCATATTTTTTTGGTACTCTTTAAACATAGATTCATATTGATGTTAAAAAACAATCGATATTTCAGTTCAAATTCACATTGTGAACCAGTTCAGATTCACGTTGTGAACTGTTCAGATTCACATTGTAAACTTTCTCAGATTCATAATGTGCATAATAGTAAGTCATATTCACAATGAATTTGAGTTGATCGAGTCTTTTTCACATTGTGAATGTTAAAATTTGAAAAATATTTACAGTTTAGATTCACAGTATAAATCTATATTGATCGATGTTTTTTATTAGTCGGTGTTGATGTTTATTAATAGAGCACAAAAAATTAATATTTTTGGTATAATTAGTTTTTTTATATAGAAATAAACTTAAATATTGAAAAAACTAACAAAATGAAGTGGGTTTTTTTCGAAAAAAAAAAGTTCGTTTTTTATATATTAACATAAATCTGTACGGAAAGAGGACGAAAAATCGAGAACAATAGCATATTCGTTTTTTTTTTCGATAAAAAATGTGGCCTACAAAAATTTAAACGAAAAAAAGAAGTGGTTTTGGTAAGGAGGTGAATTTTTTGGTATAATCTGGTGTGTGTGCGTCCAATGTACAAGTATACATCTATTTCTTTGCCCGTTGATCATTATGATTTCCGACCCTCATGATTGGTTTATTGGTTCCTTATTAATTATGGTTCTTTATTGAAACTCAACACACACACACACACACATATATATATATATATATATATATATATATATATATATATATATATATATACTAGTTTATAACCCGTGGGAACCACGATTATAAAATTAATCAAACTTTTATAGTAAAAACTCAAAATGTTAATAAGTTATTTTAAAGAAATTATTAATTTAAAAATATTTTTATTAGTTATATGAAATTATAATCGTTGATTCAAATAAATATGTAAAATTTATTTTTAATATATATTAGATATTTTTTATTTGTGAATTAATGAAAACAATAATATAAATTTTAAAATTTAAATTTAAATTTAAAATAGATAATAAATACATTGACAAATAACATCACATTAATGAGGAGGTCTAATAAATTTTAAATGGATGACTAATAGATTGACAAGTGACAACACATTAATTAAGAGGTCTAATATGGTGACACATGACAAAAACACTACTCTTTTATTAGTATAAGGATATATATATATATATATATATATATATATATATATATATATATATATATATATATATATATATGTAGGTTCATGTGAGACCATTATATTTTGTGAGATGGGTAGCCGTAATCCTAGCCACTTATTTTGTAGATAAAAAAAACATTTTCAAAATACAAAACAATTGAAAATTTCGAAAAAAAATTTAAATATTATTTTCATCATCTATCTTTTCCAAAATATATATATAATTATAAAAAAAATAAAAAAATTAAAAAGTTATTGTTTTCTTTGAAATATATGTGAAATATTCTAGCAGAATATTAGAATATTTATATATCTTACAAATCTAGTAGAATACTAGACTCACAAAATTAACATAGTCACAAATAAACTATATATATATATATATATATATATATATATATATATATATATATATATATATATATATATATGTGTGTGTGTGTGTGTGTGTGTGTATGTGTGTGTGTGTGGGGGGGGGGGGGGGGGGGAGAATTAATATGTGGCTGTCATGTATGTAATAGCAGGTATAGAACCATCAAAATTGACTTCATTTTGATTAAAAAATACATTTTTTTCATTGTTAGCTTTTTCTTTGTGCTTTTGAACTCATATTATTTATGATTTAGTAATTTATCCCCAACATCTATGTATTTCGAATGTGTTGTTTATATTAGGCTTCTAGTAGGCTTTATAATTTTTCTTCGACACCTACCATATGTACATTTGCATGTTTTTTTTTGATGTGTTGTGAGAAGAAGTTTATTGACTTTCCAAAACAATAAAATAAAAAGGATTAAATATATTTGAAATGTGAATATATGCGTAACATGAACATGCAATGTATATGTGTATGACACGATATAAATATATATATATATATATATATATATATATATATATATATATATATATATATAATTGTTTTTTTAGACAAAACTATGTGTTTTTGCACATTTTAGAGGTGTATAGACTTTTTAAAAAAATGTTTGTGGAAAAAAATTTTCTCGGGTTGTCATTAATATATGAGAAGTTATATATATATATATATATATATATATATATATATATATATATATATATATATATATATATATATATATATATATATATATATATATATATATATATATATAATTTAAACAACAAATAAATTATTTGAATTAAATATCAATCGTTCTATTCATCAACGATGCCAAAAACTTAATGTATATATATATATATATATATATATATATATATATATATATATATATATATATATATATATATATATAAGTTATAAATTTATAAGATCCTAATCTATTACAACTAAACTAATATACATTACAGACAGTGAACCAGATCGTGAAACAATATAGTTTTGGTAAAACCAATTGCCGATCACAAAGATAATAAAGCTTCAATTGATATATTCAAATGCTAATTAAATTGTTAAGAATAATATTAAAGAGGAGTTTTTATTCAATGCTACTAAAATAACAAAATTTAATGAATAAATTAGTGATAAAAGATAGGGGTGTAAGTGAGCCGAACTACTCGCGAGCTACTCGGGATCGACTCGTTAAAAGCTCGACTCGAGATCGAATTAAACGAGCCCGAGCTAAGCTCGAGCCCAAATATGAGGCTCGTTTATTAAACGAGCTCGAGCCGAGCTTCAGCTAGTGGGCTCGCGAGCCTAAATGAGCCTAAACGAGCCTATATATATATATATATATATATATATATATATATATATATATATATATATATATGTGTGTGTGTGTGTGTGTGTGTGTGTGTGTGAGAGAGAGAGAGAGAGTGTGCGTGTGTATATATATATATATATATATATATATATATATATATATATATATAGGCTCGTTTAAGCTCGTTTAGGCTCGCGAGCTCACTAAATTGTTCACGAGCCGAGCTCAAGCTTCATTTTAAGGCTCGAATCGAGCTCGAGCTTCTTCAAATTAAACGAGCCGAGCTCGAGCTTGGTTAGGCTCGGGCTCGGCTCGGCTCGTTTACACCCCTAATAAAAGATATAAACATGGTTTCACGTATATTTCGAATTCACCTTCAAATATGGTGGATTCCAATTTAATGCATTAAATATTAGTTATTGTATACTGATTTCTAAGATATTAGTTATCTTTTTCGGAAAACTTAATTGTATAATTACAATGACGATTATCTAAACAATTAGAAGTAAATTCGTATATTGAGAGATTTGATCTAAGAATTAGCTTTAGTTGTTGTTAAAGTCAATAATAAACTTAAGTTAATTAACAAACATTTCTCCTACACATTAAAGTTCCGGTTTTCCTACCTAACCCTAAGTTTTGTCAAACACTAGTCACAGTTATTTAATGATCATAAAACAATTATGAAACACACTAATAAAACTAGATTGATAGTCTAAGTTCTACTTATGTTAGCAACAAGTAATAAAAATAAAAGCTTTAACACATAAGGATTTGGATCAAACAAACATAATATGTTAAATAAAAACCAATATCTGTACAACTGAATCAAATCAAATTATCAAGTTACATTTAATCTAGCGAAAACATTAGGGGTTTACCCCATAATCGAAAGCCGAAAACATAAAAACATAAGAAACGATCTACAAAACATGATTATTAATAAAATTAATTTGAAATCCTAATGCTCCATGCTTCGATTCTTCTAATTTTCGATCCAAATTGATTCCCTACCTTCAAAATCGACCAAAAAGGGTTCTTAGATGAAAACCTTCTCTGGAAGTCATAAAAATTCATCCCTAAGGGTTGCACACCGAAATAGGGTAGAAAAATCTTTTAGTTATAGGATCAGGAAAACATCGACTTCGTGTAGTGTACATATTGCTTAGCAGAGCGAAGTTAGGTCCGGTTTTTAAATTTCGTCCTTATCGGTTCAAATAAGATCTAATATCTTTATGTTTCTCCAAGCCACAAATTTATCAGTATTGATCACATTTAAAACATATTAAGTACCTTTTATCGTAAAGTATACTAATTAAGCTCTAAATATTAAGATAATTATCCTAAAACATATGACTAAGTTAGGCAATATGAAAATACCGCCCACTTGTTCTTACTTGCCCTCAAGCAAACATAAATTCAATTTATGTCATAATATTTTAACCTTAAGATGTTTTAGTCAAGTTTCCAAACGACTCAATTTAAAACGAAAAATGATAAAGAAATAAAATTTACATATTTGACTTTGCAAGTTATGAAAATTTTTGGCCCCCTTTTTTACTTCAACTCTTTGACATTTTCAAGATATACATACTTTGTAAACTTTTATCTGACTCAAAACTTTGTTCACTTTCCACAAACTAATGTAATTTTTGCCTTATTGACTCTTTGATTTTTTTAACTTTTTAGATTCACCACTTTCTTATTTTACACATATAACATAAACTATAACATAAGATTGGAATATTAACTTCAACCTTTATTGGCTTATAGTTGATTATAATTTTTTTTTTTGAAAATTTAGACTCAAATTTTCATCCAACATGCATAATCCTAATTTCAATTAAGAACAAAAAAAGAAAACTAGAACAAAATCTCATAGGGTATGTAGTGGCAAGATTGAACGATTTGTTGTGGGTTGCTTGTTGATAACATGTGTGAATCGTCTTGGCTGAAATGTTGTTGGGTCTAAAATTAGGTTTATACTTTGCATTTCTAGACAACTGTATTTTTCTGTAGTGTAATATGTGTTTGCGGTTGTGTTCACGGCCAGGTTGGTGTGTACGGCCGTAAACCCGTTCACGGCCGTGAACCCGTGTATGACTCATGTTTCCTATAAATATAAGTGTAAGGGGCGAGGAGTGAGGAGTGGTAGACAAGTGTACGGCCAATAGGAGCTTAAGTGTGTGTATTCTAAGGTGTGACAAAGAGAAATTGAATCTTGTGTAAGGAACTTCATTCATATCATCAATACATTCAAGATTCATCTGATTCTTCTTCTACTTCTTCTCTATTTTGATCTGACATCATCTAATTGATTGAGATTTCGCACCATCAATTGGATCTGATTGATACACAAGCAGATTGGGGACTTACAAGTGGTATCAAAGCTTGGATTGTATCAATCAATTTTTTCAGATCTGGAGCTTATTTGATCTTATTTCTGAAGAATTTTTGTGTTTTTGGATAGATCTTGGCATAATAAGGGAGGGTTTATTCTCCACGTTTTTCATAAAATGAGTTTTGGATCGAGTTTTGGAGCAAAAAGTGTGAAAAACGTCGTTTTTCTTCGCATCTATTGAAGGTGTACGGCCCAAGAAGGGTTTACGTCTTGAAGTGAGTTTACGACTTCGGAGTTTACGGTCCTCAGTGTATGGCTCAGCAGCCTCGCACGTGTACGGTCAGGCATGCTCGGTCACGTTTACGGCCCGCGGTTCACGACCAGCCACGCTTAGGAGTTCATGGATCAGCCTCGTCCTCGCACCGCAATCTTGACCTCGCACCTCATTCTCGCATCCTCGCTTCCTCGCACGCGCATCTGAAAAATTAGGAAACGATTTTGGGGCTATCAGGATTCGAACCCGGGTGCCTCGCCTCATCAGCCAACGTGCCTTAGCAGCTGATCTAGCTTGCTAGATGGAATAAAACTTCCGAATTTAATTCAAAAGGACTCCTATTCGATACTAATTTTGCATTTTGTCACTTTCAACTCAAAAATCAGTTTATTTTTATTTTAAAATTTCATTTCAACCCAAAATTTTAGTTTTTAATTTTTTACTTTCGACCTTAATGTATTGACTTTGACCTTTAAGTTTGACCTTTGACTTTCAAGTTTGACATTTGACTTTAAACTTTGACTTTCTCGTTTAACTTTCAAATGTTCAAATTTAGCTTTTCGGTTTGACTTCTTAAATTTGACTTTTAAGGTTGACTTTTGAGTTTTAAGTCAAAGGGCATTTTTGATAAAAATGAGTTCCTCAAACATACTGGTCAATGAAGTTTCTTGTTCTCAATCTTGTATTAAGACTGTCAAGTTTTTACGTGAGCAAATCGAGTTGATTAAATGAAAAAATGAGGATCTAAAATATGAGAGATATACTATTAGGAAAGAACAAAAACCATTAAAAGAAACATTAGAGGCCAAAACTAACTACTTCAGGAAATTGCATGAAGATTACAGCAACAAGTGTGTAAACTATGATCACATTAAAAGCAAACTTGCTGCTGTAACTGCAGAACTTGACACATTCACTACAAGAAAAATACCCTTTTACGACGCGCAAACCACGACACTCGTTGATTTATGTTACGCAAAAGAGAGTGACATTAAAAAAGTGTTATGTCTTCAAAAAATTGAAGGATTTAGGTCACGCATTATTGCGTGCCCTTAAATTAGTGTCGAATGTAAAAAAATTAAAAACACGCAGGGCACTTTATCTAAATTGTGTCTCCTCTCTCCGTGTCGCTTTATAATTTCTACTCAAAACGCGTGTTTCTTAAAAGGGGGAAACGAAATTCTCTTAAAATTCTAAAAATTTTAAACACCCCGCTTCAAGATCTCCATTCGTTATCTTCTCCCCTTCTCTTGCAAACCCTAATCAGGATATCATCTCTACTACAACCCATATAACCATTCTATTCTATAATTTTTTTCTTAAAAACTCAGCGTTCATTCCTGAAGATCACAATATGGCGACCATCAATTACATGCATATTTTTAGCCCAATACTTTCGTCTGGTTGTACCGCATGGGTAAATTATCCCTGCCCTATCCCATCTCAGTGAAAGCGATTCAGGACTCACTCCTTTCTCATAGCGATTTAGGGTTTTTTGGTACAAGTTATCGACTTAGACACCGACGACTTAGGGTTTTAACTTTCACCACTGCTATGCTTCGCCACCTAAGTGCATCGACACTCATAATGCACCTTCCACTACAACGAAGCACTAGGATGCTTTATGATTGGCCTCGCATCAAGGTTCCAGAGAGCCCAAATCATTCGAACTAGAAACCTTCAGGTACTATCACTACAAGATCTCACCTCCCCTCCCATTGCTGGCAACATCAGGTCCGACGACCTTAGGATTACTTCTGCTATTGCACTAATTTACAAGCCCTATGTCTTATTAAGGTGTGTTTCGGTTGATTTTTCCCTATGTTTTCATTCTTCTACCAGAAACCTATCTTGCTAAATCCTTTTGTTTTCCTGGCTAAATTTTTCTAGACCAAGATTTTGTAGACAGGAAGCAGGTGGCAGAGAAGCCCTAGACCAAGATTTTGTAGAAATTTTTGGTGTTGAATTAACAATTGTTCGTTCACAGGTTTTCCATTTTTAATCATTCATCTGTTCTTCCCACCATTTTCATTAGGTTCTCAATTTACTTAACAGACTTTAGTTCAGTTCTTCTCAGGCACTCATGCCATTACATGTGCCATGTTTGCTTTCTTGAGGCCTAGTGATGAGGCACTTAGTCTACTCATTTAGAAAGCATAAAATTTATTCATTAATTTTTATTAGCTTTTGGCAGTTGGGTCATCACTAACCAGCTGTACAGTTTTACAATCACAAAAACAAGTATAGGTAAAACAAAACACATGAAGAAACTGCATTACAATTTACATTTAACATTTTACAATTACAAATTCAAATCAATCAATGAATCTATCTTGGATCCAATTTGAAGATTGTTGAGAAAAGGGATGCCTAAACTATTGATGCAACTGAAAACAACTTCAGCCTTTGCTACAAGCCTGCTGACCTGTAGAAATGAACAGCTGCACTCATGATGAACATGTCTTGTTTTACACCAGCAGTACCAATAATGGTTTCAAACAAAGAAATGCCTTTTCAACATATCCATAGTCCAAGTACAATCTAAACATGGTTCCATAACACCCAACATCAGGTTCAGATCCTGTGGCGAGTAGCATCTGATTAAAAAGCCTCTCTACTTCCCCCACCAATCCTGCTTTTGCATACGTATAGAGTAATACATTATAATGAGGAGCACATGATGATGATGTTTGTTTGTCCATGAAAGTAGCAATGGCTTCCTCTGGTTCCATAAACTTGTGGTCAACTTGGGTCATCACCGAATGCAATGCAATGCACAGGGGTATTGATGTCTTTTCTCAAGTGGAGGGTGGGATTTGCCATTTATGTGGGACCGGACCAACATCATATATGACCTCTCTGTGACACGACCACACGAGTTTTATAGCTTCAGGAGTCCCTATTCCTGCTCCTCTTGAATCTCCAACTGGGTCAAACCTGGATTCCCAACCAGCTTCTAACCATCTCGATTACATGAACTAACTGCTGGGAAGGTCCTCGAACTTCTAATTCTGAACTTCTCGATCCATCGATCACTGTGCTACTATCACTTCTTCTCAGAGGCCGCGCACTCATTCTAAGTCTACGTGGCTCTTATCCT
The DNA here is from genome assembly GCF_002870075.4 of Lactuca sativa. Lineage (NCBI taxonomy): Eukaryota > Viridiplantae > Streptophyta > Magnoliopsida > Asterales > Asteraceae > Lactuca > Lactuca sativa. Next base: position 233,417,164 of record NC_056624.2, read on the forward strand.
TGTGTACTCGGAGGGTTCTCCCCCACTTGGATTCGGCTAGATCCTTACTGCTCACTGGTCGAAAGGATTTCCAACCTTCCTTCCATTAAAAGGGCGATATGCTGTCCGCCGACATTTACCCTTGCCAGCGCCCCAACTAACTCTTACCAGATCCGCACCCTTCTCGCTTTCTGACTGATCACCCTTCGATCCTTAACTATAATTGCTTTAGGTACTACATCCCGAGAATCTGCGTTTGGGGTGCACATCCCCAACCCACTTCCTTACTGACCGTTAGCTACTCCACTAAAAACTCTGGGTTATCACTACTGAGAATATAACTGATCATTATCCGACTAACGCCTTCCGCAAGTAGTAAGGCACTACTGCATCTTACACATACATGCTACAGTTACTGTATCCGAAGTAACCTGATCTAGAGGGGTCGACCTCCAATTCACCATTCAATTCCAAGGTATGTAGATGGCATAAAACTCAATTACAAGCAGGTAATACAATACCCCAACACTTAAGCTTATTGATAACAATGCAGCAGCATAAGAATAATATCACAAATAATAGCTGACAGAAAAGCAAAAGATACATACCTCCATCACTCAGTGCTGCTCGAATCCCTGCTGAAATCTACCAGAAAACTCGGCTCCGAGCCGTAAGCGCCCTTGCCCGGCCCTGATGTCCGTTGGTGGCTCTCGAAGTCCCAGGGGCAGGAGCTGACACCTGTCCTGCTATATACAAACTCGGACAGTGGGCCTTCTTGTGGCCCTTCTGACTGCAATGGAAACATAACGGATCAAGTCCCTGGGCGATGGTAACAACATAGTCTCTGCTAAAATGACCAATCTGGCCGCACTTGAAACATCCAGCTTCGCCACCACTTCTACGCCTGCACACACCCATGTGCGTCCTTCCGTACTTCCCGCATCGACTACGACTCTGATAGTTCCTCGTCCTCAAATTCGAACCCTTAAGCCTTTTACCTGAACCTGTGGCTACCTGAGTCTCATCCGTTTTCCTCTTCCTTTCCGACTCCCTGCCTGTTGGCTGAACAACAGCTGTCTGATCCTGGAGCCTCTCGATCAATCTATCAGTGATCCTCACGACCATGTCGGGCAGATCTTCACGAAGGGCTCGTGTAACCTCCTCAACTATCCAATCATGTAAAGGTCTCTCTTGGAGGCATGATGCCCCACTCACTCCTGTCCCCTGATGGCAAAACCTAGAAATGGGATCTCCCTCCTTGATGGATCCCTGAACTCCATAAGAATCGGGACCTAGACGAGCCCCAATCTGTCCTGAAACTATCCCGACCTTAAAGGCCTCAAGACGACTGTCCATGAGCTCTACAATGGCCTCTCTAACCGAACCGAAAATCACTGGAGTCTGATCAATGATGTTGCGCGTCATCTCTGCAGAAATGAAATCCCTCATCTGATCATCAAGCTGCCCGGCTCTAAAGCCCGAGCCAGATCCCTCCCCGACACCTGAACTGTTAACTGATATCTCGCGCAACGTCACCATGCTGAAAATATAACAATTTCTGATCAATTAACACACTACTGTTGAGGGATTTCTCACTCACTCCACCATTCCATGGTTTCTTCTTGGCCCCTCTTGAATCGAGTACGGATCCTCTGCTTTCAGTAGTATGGGCCCCTACTACCTTCCACATATATCCATAGTTTCCTCAAGAGTTACCTCAACTCCACCAAATCACCTCTACTAATACTGATCTCTGCTACTCTCATCCTAGGCTTGCCCTAGGGAACTTCTGACTCCACCTAAACCAGTCCTCCGCTGCTGAAGGCCTCCTTGTAATGCCAATTAGCCACCACCTGAATACCATCACATGTAATGAGGCTCGGATAATCCTTCGAGTAAAAGTCTCGTCCCTACAACGGTTGGACTCAGACAAGAGCTGCGCCGTAGGGCCAAATCCAACACTCTGAGATTATTAAACCTTGATCACATGTGATGTGACATATTCACCTAATGGCTAACTCCCATCACTCAGAGTCCTACAAAGCACAAAGCAAGCAGCATTCAGATAAAGGAAACATACTCAGGCAAAACTATTCTCATAACAAGAAACTGCACTAGCATACAATGCTAAGCTCACACTATCAGGCATAACCTACGCAGGATATCCAACTACTGTCTACTCAATACTAGCATGCAATTCTCATCAAGCTGGAACACATAAAGCAAGCACATAAGGCATCATCCTAGATCCTTAGTCATATTCTAGCATGCTGTTCTACTGAAGCTGAAACTGAAACTGATACTGATAATCATAACATAACTTGTATGGGTGAATTGGGAGTACTTACTTGAGCTCGTCTGATTGCATGCACCACACCTTTATCTTGTTTAAGAATTCTTTTCTTTCTAAGTGCTTTTCCAAATTCCATTTGAAAACTTTTTTCTCTCTTTTTTTGAAAATCTTTTTATCCTTCCCTTAGTTTGAGTCCAGATACACCCGGAGGTGCATCCGAATCCCTCAAACCAAGGCTCTAATACCAACTTGAAACGACCCAAAAATCACGAATAAAAATTTCTTTTAAAACATTACTAATACTATATTTACAAAACTGTATCATAAGTCATAACATAATTTTTAGAGTATTAATTCAAAACATAATCTCATTATTAGAGTCAAACATCCCCAAGCTAACTGACTATGGTGTGTGAACTGCAATCTTCCCGAGCTCCTCCTTTGAAAACTGAGTACCTGAAACCAAAACTGAAAACCGTAAGCATGAAGCTTAGTGAGCTCCCCCAATCTACCACATACCACACAATAACATATAAAGCACATACTGGGCCTTGCCCACTGCATCGGGCCGAAGTCCGGGCTAACTGGGGCCTTGCCCCCTACATCGGACCGAAGTCCGAAGCTGACTGGGACCTCTGTCCCCTACATCGTACCGGAGTCCGAAGCTGACTAGGACCTTCGTCCCCTACATCGGACCGATATCCGAAGCTGACTGGGACCTCCGTCCCCTACATCGGACCGAAGTCCGAAGCTGACTGAACATAGCATAAATATATCAACTAGCATAAACACATAAATCCTGTCTGAGCCATGTAGGCGTCAAACATACTAGCTACTGCATTAGTCCGAAGTCCAGAAACTACGGCTAACTGAACGGGCCGGCATTGTGACCTTAGACCGGTTCCTACTAAAGGGAAACTCACCTGAGACTGCTGAACTGATACTGCTAGTCCTTGACTGCTACTCGACCTCTGACTCCGAACTGCTGCTCCACTAGCTCCTCGAGCTACCAATGCCAAAATAACACTTAGTCCAACTGACCTCCAATTGGTCTGAAATGTCTTCTCAATCCCGGATCTACAGTCCCTTCATTCACCTCCAAGGCCTTTCTTCCTTCTCCAAGCTTTAGTGCACTCTTCAAGGCAAGATCTAGCTCAAAAACGGATATAGTGGCTAGGGTTTGGTGTTCTGGGGTAGAGAGGCAACAAAGGAACCCTAGGGAGGAGAATGAGACGTTTAAATAGGCTCCAAGTCCCGGATTTAGGGTTTTCCTCGTTCAGACCAGACTCTCCGAGTCACCTTGGCCGACTCGCCGAGTCGGTCGCTCACACCTCAACCCGGATCCCGCTCGGACTCGCCGAGTCTCTCCATGGACTCGCCGAGTCTCCCCTTAAAATTGGGGTTTTCTTTCTTTTCTTGGCTTTCCAAACTTTGGGTGTTACAACTCTCCCCCACTTAAGCTAAACTTTGTCCTTGAAGTTTTCTACGATCCACCGACTGTGATTTGCCTCCAATATCCCACCAATTAATCCAACACTAACTGCCTACCTTCGCTGGCCTACCGCTCAGTCATTCTGATTATCATCAATCCTTGCGGATGATAGCCTCGGGTCACCCTGACCCTGCACATCCTGGAACACAACCTACTCAACCGACAATCCTTCTGGTACTCACCGAGTACTGCACCAAACCTATAGGGGTTCACCCCCCCCTTCTTTTACGCGATTCCCTTGCCTTCCCAAGGCGATGCTCCATAACCAACTATCTCCTCTGACACTGTAAAGATCCTATCTGACATAACTTGGTGCCGAGCACCCCTCAATTTCGACTAACTGAATTCCACCATAGACTGCTTACCTGCAATACTACTGACCGAAATTTCTGCTATTCCTCATCCGCCTTCTGGATGAACCGAGACCACCCTGGTCCAACTATTCTGTCAATATCTGAGTTACCGAACTCCTAACGGTCACTACACTCCATCGTAATCTCCTAGTCGCTCCCAGCGACTTCGCAAGATTCCTTGACTAATTATAATTGTTCTATCCATTCTGCTACTCATATCGGAACTATCTGAAACGCTGAGCTGCCTGAAACACACTGAACTGACTGAAACACTGAACTGACTGAAACACTGCACTGACTGAATCACTGATCTGGCTGAACCACTGAACTGACTGAATCACTGAACTGGCTGAACCACTGAACTGACTGAATCACTGAACTGGATGAACCACTGAACTGACTGAATCACTGATCTGGTTGGATGGCTGCTTCCCACCACTTCTAAACGAACTCTTCCTTTGGAACTAGCTTCCACCAGTCATCCTGATACTGCAACTTTAACAACCTCCCGATCCACCGATCGGGTCCTTACGTCACATCCTGACATCATCAAATCCACGACTAACAATATGATGGCTCCCAGACTGACGGTAGCCCTAAACATACCTGAACCCCAACGGTCCACTACTACTCTGATCTCATAACTGAGGTGATGATCTACTGACAAATCGCCGACTTAACCATAACTGAAATACTTGGAAATCCAAAATCTAACCCGTGGATTCCCATATCCTCACTACTGCACCCGAACTGGTGGGTACTACTGCTTTCCCGCGTCCAACACGCGCTCATGCTACCTACCAATCTGATAAAGGTTGCGGCTACGCTCGCGGACTTACAACTCTCTAATACTATCTGGCTGCTAGTGAATGCCACGGCTACCCCCACAGACTTACAACACCACTACTACTACCTGACTGCTAGTGAATGCTACGGCTACCCCCACAGACTTACGACACTACAACTACTATCTGACTGCTAGTGAATGCTACGGCTACCCCCACAGACTTACAACACTACTACTACTATCTGACTGCTAGTGAATGCTACGGCTACCCCCACAAACTTACGACAGTACTACTACTATCTGACTGCTAATGAATGCTACGGCTACCCCCGCAGACTTACAACACTACTACTACTATCTGACTGCTAGTGAATGCTACGGCTACCCCCGCAGACTTACAACACTACTACTATTATCTGACTGCTAGTGAATGCTACGGCTACCCCCGCAGACTTACAACACTACTACTACTATCTGACTGCTAGTGAATGCTACGGCTACCCCCGCAGACTTACAACACTACTACTATTATCTGACTACTAGTGAATGCTACGGCTACCCCCGCAGACTTACAACACTACTACTACTATCCCGAGGACATCCTGACTATCCCTAGTCCCGCTAGTGATTCCTCATCCTGATTTCTCAAAACCAGCCCTCAGTCTTTGAATACTGCATCATCCTCGACATCTTATATCCTTGATATACTTAGCGCTTCGTCGAGGAACTCTTCAGCTTGGTTCCCAAACCAACCGTCTACTAATCCGGATACAAAAAGCTATTGTTGGGAAGTTTCCAAACTCCCAACTCCTAAATCTACACACTCCTGCATGCTGACTCTGCCACTGGCTACTAATACGAAGACATCTCTTGCTAACTGATCTTAGGATCCTCATTCCGACTCACTTGAGCCTCTACAGGTGGTCCTCCAATCCTGGATTCCCAACCAGCTTCTAACCATCTCGATTTCATGAACTAACTGCTGGGAAGGTCCTCGAACTTCTAATTCTAAACTTCTCGATCCATCAATCACTGTGCTACTATCACTTCTTCTCAGAGGCCGCGCACTCATTCTGAGTCTACGTGGCTCTTATCCTTGTGTACTCGGAGGGTTCTCCCCCACTTCGATTCGGCTAGATCCTTACTGCTCACTGGTCGAAAGGATTTCCAACCTTCCTTCCATTAAAAGGGCGATATGCTGTCCGCCGACGTTTACCCTTGTCAGCGCTCCAACTAACTCTTACCAGATCCGCACCCTTCTTGCTTTCTGACTGAGCACCCTTCGATCCTTAACTGTAACTGCTTTAGGTACTACATCCCGAGAATCTGAGTTTGGGGTGCACATCCCCAACCCACTTCCTTACTGACCGTTAGCTACTCCACTAAAAACTTTGGGTTATCACTATTGAGAATATAACTGATCATTATCCGACTAACGCCTTCCGCAAGTAGTAAGGCACTACTGCATCTTACACATACATGCTACATTTACTGTATCCGAAGTAACCTGATCTAGAGGGGTCGACCTCCAATTCACCATTCAATTCCAAGGTATGCAGATGGCATAAAACTCAATCACAAGCAGGTAATACAATACCCCAACACTTAAGCTTATTGATAACAATGCAGCAGCATAAGAATAATATCACAAATAATAGCTGACAGAAAAGCAAAAGATACATACCTCCATCACTCAGTGCTGCTCGAATCCCTGCTGAAATCTACCGGAAAACTCGGCTCCGAGCCGTAAGCGCCCTTGCCCGGCCCTGATGTCCGTTGGTGGCTCTCGAAGTCCCAGGGGTAGGAGCTGACACCTGTCTTGCTGTATACAAACTCGGACAGTGGGCCTTCTTGTGGCCCTTCTGAAGCTGAAACTGAAACTGAAACTGAAACTGATACTGATAATCATAACATAACTTGTATGGGTGAATTGGGAGTACTTACTTGAGCTCGGCTGATTGCATGCACCACACCTTTATCTTGTTTAAGAATTCTTTTCTTTCTAAGTGCTTTTCAAAATTCCATTTGAAAACGTTTTTCTCTCTTTTTTTGAAAATCTTTTTATCCTTCCCTTAGTTTGAGTCCAGATACACCCAGAGGTGCATCCGAATCCCTCAAACCTAGGCTCTGATACCAACTTGAAACGACCCAAAAATCACGAATAAAAATTTCTTTTAAAACATTACTAAAACCATATTTACAAAACTGTATCATAAGTCATAACATAATTTTTAGAGTATTAATTCAAAACATAATCTCATTATCAGAGTCAAACATCCCCAGGCTAACTGACTATGGTGTGTGCACTGCAATCTTCCCGAGCTCCTCCTTTGAAAACTGAGTACCTGAAACCAAAACTGAAAACCGTAAGCACGAAGCTTAGTGAGCTCCCCCAATCTACCACATACCACACAATAACATATAAAGCACATATTGGGCCTTGCCCACTGCATCGGACCGAAGTCCGGGCTAACTGGGGCCTTGCCCCCTACATCGGACCGAAGTCCGAAGCTGACTGGGACCTCTGTCCCCAACATCGGACCGAAGTCCGAAGCTGACTAGGACCTTCGTCCCTTACATCGGACCGAGGTCTGAAGCTGACTGGGACCTCCGTCCCCTACATCGAGCCGAAGTCTGAAGCTGACTTGGACCTCCATCCCCTACATCGAACCGAAGTCCGAAGCTGACTGGGACCTCTGTCCCCTACATCGGACCGAAGTCCGAAGCTGACTGAACATAGCATAAACATATCAACTAGCATAAACATATCAACTAGCATAAACACATAAATCCTGTCTGAGCCACGGAGGCGTCAAACATACTAGCTACTGCATTAGTCCGAAGTCCAGAAACTACGGCTAACTGAACGGGTCGGCATTGTGGCCTTAGACCCGTTCCTACTGAAGGGAAACTCACCTGAGACTGCTGAACTGATACTGCTAGTCCTTGACTGCTACTCGACCTCTGACTCCGAACTGCTGCTCTACTAGCTCCTCGAGCTACCAATGCCAAAATAACACTTAGTCCAATTGACCTCCAAAGGTCAACTAGGTCAACTCTAGTCAAGGTCAAAATCCTGGTCAAAGTCAACCTTCTAGGTCAACCCTACTCTTCGAGTCCACCTAATAACTCGCCGAGTTCGTATGCTCAGGGTCCTTCTATTCGCAACCCGACTCGCCGAGTCAGTCCATGACTCACCGAGTCAACTATTTCCGAGTCCTGACCTGTCCATCTCGCTGAGTCTCCACCCGACTCACTGATTCGAGTCTTAACTCGAAGGGTTTGGGACTACGCGGCCTGACTCGCCGAGTCTAAGAACAGACTCGCCGAGCACAAGGCAATCTTCAACCAACTCGTCGAGTTGTTCATCCAACTCGCTGAGTTCATGCCTAACTTCATCCGACTCGACGAGCTGTTCATCCCACTCGTCGAGTTCCTCCTCATCTTCAAGATACTCGCCGAGTCCACTCGAAGGACTCGCCGAGTCTATTCAGTCCTTAATCCATGTAGTGGCTTTTCGAGCCAAATAGGGCTTCCAACTCATAGATCCATACTTCTAAGGCCTATCCCCCACGTAAAGTGGCAAACTTTACGTGTAGATTAAGAGATCTAGGCTCAAAACACATTCAAACTAGGGTTAATGGCAAACATACTTCTTCAACATACCAAGGGCTGATACTTTAGGGGATTCTAGACCAAAACAAGCATGGTAGCAACCTCAGATCTGGACCTCTAACTCGAAATGGTTACATATCATACCAAAAATGTCCAAAACTCACTCATAAGAATAGATCTAGGTGCAAAGGGAGTCCAAGCAACAACTTATTACCTCCAATTGGTCTGAAATGTCTTCTCAATCCCGGATCTACAGTCCCTTCATGCACCTCCAAGGCCTTTCTTCCTTCTCCAAGCTTTAATGCACTCTTCAAGGCAAGATCTAGCTCAAAAACGGATATGGTGGCTAGGGTTTGGTGTTTTGGGGTAGAGAGGCAGCAAAGGAACCCTAGGGAGGAGAATGAGACGTTTAAATAGGCTCTAAGTCCCGGATTTAGGGTTTTCCTCGTTCATACCAGACTCTCCGAGTCACCTTGGCCGACTCGCCGAGTCGGTCGCTCACACCTCAACCCGGATCCCGCTCGGACTCGCCGAGTCTCTCCATGGACTCGCCGAGTCTCTCCATGGACTCGCCGAGTCTCCCCTTAAAATTGGGGTTTTCTTTCTTTTCTTGGCTTTCCAAACTTTGGGTGTTACATGGAGGCTATGAATGTTTCCCCAAGGTACACACACTACTGACTACACTACTAGTAGATTGAGTCATGCCACTCCTTCCTAGATCACCTTTTCTTCTCTTTTTATAAAATAATTTAATTGATTATTGATAATCATCATCTAGTAATATGGTGAAAATTGTTGATGCAGTTTAATCGTTAAACCTTATCCATTGCAATGCGTTTCTTGATGGCCAAAACTCCAGAGCAAAGGGCAGCTATTGATCTGGACACTCATTACACACAGGTTAGGTTTCATTCTTTTATACCATATCATATGATGATGATGCTTATATTATCCATTATCCAATCCTACATACCGTTCGAACCTCACCCCATGTATCTATGCAGGAATATCTTGAACAACATATTGGAGTTAAAACAAGAAGACATGTATTATATCAGGGATATGTGGAAGGGATATCAGCTACTGGGATGCAGTCAAATCATGGGTTTGATGGCCATGTCAACGCCTGCTGGACACACAGAATTTATAAAAAATAAGCAGAAGTGATTTGGAACCAGGTGTGATGTGATTGCTCAAGATGTGAATGAAGCTCTACTGGATTTGATCAAAGCATCATCATCTAGCACTAGCAGCAGATTAAATTCAGAGACAGAAAGCACCAAATCTGGGATTGCATAAACCAATTAAGGTATTATGTAAAGAAGAAACAACACTTCAAAACCGTTATACTATACAGATTCATGGAAAAAGAGATATATCCAAACCAAACCTACTTGATGAGATTAACTTTGGAGGGAAAGCAGGGCAGTAGACACTAAATCACTTTATGTCATTCAGTGAAATTGGTATGGTCTATTTAATTTTATTTTATTATTCTTTTTATTTAATATGTTAAGAGTTAATATATTATTAAACAAATCTTTTTCGAATGGATCTTCAGGAGCAAGAAAAAATGTCCCGAGCTACAGGGACACATGTTTGTTTGTTTAGAGTTATAGTGCTAATTTATGTACCTTTTATCTGAAATAATTACAATTTCTTTCAGACACGCATGGGTGACTATCTCAAAGATGTGGCATTCAATCATATTCAAAAGATTACAGATACAACAGCTGAATCAGGACTTGAAGTTGCACTCTATCCTTAAGAAACAAGGTAGAATGTCAATTCACTTCATTTTCACCTTCATTTTGTTATTGATTTTCCCGTATTTTTAATATAAAATATTGTTCTTAATTCTGATTGTATGTTTTTGACAAATGGAGATTCCATATTTGGATGAATGGGATCAAAATGAAAAGGATCACTCCATCTCCTTAGGTGGGGCTGTTAAGGATATGGAGTATAGCTCTCTCTATTCTCTAGTTTTATGTGGTGCAAAGGTATGATCTTCAAATCTTAATGATCTTCAAAAGTAAAATTGTAAAAAAATATTTGTTACACTCATTGATTTTACAGCCAGATGTTGATGTGATGCAGAGAATATCAGATCTGGAGCAGCTGTTGATGTGATTCAGAGAATATCAGTCTCCATATGCTCTTTAGTAACTAAGGTGAAGTGGAACAACTAACTCTACATGAAACATTTTATTAAAATGGTTTTTATAACTTTGGTGTGATATTATATTCAGGAAAATTGATTGAGAAACTCGAGGAAAATGGTGGAGAATTGCCATCTAATGATGTGCAGACTATACATTCTAATGATGTGCAGACTATACACCTTTTAAAACAGTTTTTAATTTCTTTTTGTTGTTAATATATTAGTCACCAATTAATATATGCATTCTAATGATGTGCAGAGTATACACCTTTTTCTTTATATCAAATAGAGTCATGGGATCGAGAAGGCTTTTCAATTTCTCAGCAATGTATGGGTTTTAATTAGTACATTGATAGCTATTGACGCTTTGTTCTTTTTTTTTTAAGATCAAGTGTTGACTGGATAAATGATGTTTAAAAAATATATACAGATACATAAGTTACGGGTGGAGTCAAGGGAGGAAGATGCACTTGTGCTTCACCATGTGGAAGGGGCATCTGATTGTTGAGGCATGTATTGCAAGAAATTTGAGACTATACTAATGAAGAAGATCATACATAGCTATACAACTGCTATAACTTTCCCATATATCTTGGAAGGTCCGCATTCTAGAAACAACAAGACAAAAATTGAGTGTATTAATCTTGTTGGATTTTTGCATGATAACCATTACCCTGAGGTATATAACTACATATGATAGTCCTTTCAACTAATGCGTCACACTCACACCTTATAGGCTTATAGCTGAAGGTTGCTCATGTTTTCCATGATTATGGTGCAGATAAGTGGATAGATAAAAAACCTGCGAATTGTTGCAAATCTAACAACAGAATGGGATGGTGACCTTAGAAAGGTTGCACTAAATTGTTTTGCCTCTGGTTATAAGATTCTTGGTATGCTTAAGTTTTCTTATGGAGCAGATTTATGTAGAAAGAAATTAATTGTTCTTTTTTTTTTTTGGTTGGAAATGTCGAATCTGATTACAATTTTGATTTAAGGTGTTCTTTAATAGCAATGTAGTATTAGGTTATATAGATACAATCATAACCAATAAAAAAACTGATTTAGTTAGTTTATACTTTTTAGTAGTGACAATAGGTTTCCATGATGGCATGAAAGTGGTATTAAGTATTCGCATTTTTATTATATTATACCCCCCCACATTTTCCCAAATTACACTTACCTCTACAATGTTTTTTTTGTTTCTGTGTATTTTGTGCATCAGGTAAAGTTGATGGAAGAAAGGAATATGAAGCCACTTGATTTAAATCTTGCAGCATTATCAACAAGATGCAGTAAAGACTTGGAGTTGAATTTGGCTAAGTCATTATTGAATGAGATGGGCCAATGTACAACTGCTTATCCATATAATCAGCTCTTTGGAGCATTAGTCTTAAAGAATTATGAAAGGCAAGATGCAACTTTACTTAGTTGGAATTTGAGGTACATAGTAGATTATATGCAAATTTATATATTGTAAGAAATAGAATTGTATGACATTAAATTTATGCAATGGATTCTATTTTTTGTATATGATATTTTATTTTCTTTTATCAAACATTAAATACAAATTTAATTTGAAAAAAAGTAAATCTATAAATAATATATTTTTTAAAACATTTAAAATTATGATACGCAAAAATGTGTGTCATCTTCATTTATCACATGGCCTTTCTTGACAGGGGCTTTCTTGATACGCATTGCGTGTCATTAACACGCGTGTCGTAAGGTTATGACACGAGAATGCGTGTCTTCTTCCTTTATGACAGGGCCTTCCTTGATACGTATTGCGTGTCGTAAACGCGCGTCGTAATTGCGCGTCGTAAATGATCGTCGTAAATGCGCGTCGTCTCTCTTTATGACAGGGCTTTTCTTGACGCGCATTTGTGCGTCGTCTGAGCCTTTTACGATGCGCAATTAGCGTCGTAAAAGGCTGTTTTTCTAGTAGTGATTGAAAACTCATTTTCAAAATGCTGATTTTAACTTCAAAAAATTTGATGTGTCAAGTGAGAGGGTTGCAACTATTATTGAAAAACAAATGAAATGGAAGGACCAGAAACAAGCAGGAATAGGATATGAGAGTGTCCCTCCTCCATTTAATCATCCGTATTACGTTAATCCTTTAACAAAGAAGAGATTGACAGAGAACCATATATGGTATATGGTAAACCAGCTGCTGTATAGGCGCTAGAAAATAGTGCTAGGAAATTAGATACTAACGTTTCTACTTCCTATGCAGATACATATTTAAGCCAGGGAAAGCAGGAGTCTGGAGAGAATTATGCTAATAATAATTTTGTTTTGAAAAATGATGTTTTTGTTTCAGATAATATTGTTTCTAAAACTGATGATTTGATTGGTGATGATTTTGTGTCTAATTCTAATGCTTCAAAATTTGTTTGCGGTGATGTGCCTAATAATTCTGATGTTTCTGTTACTTGCACACCCACTGCACCTACACCTGTCACACAACCTGAATCATGCACTTGCTCATGTGGGAAGAGAAAGGGAGTTGCTAAGAATAATAAATCTGAAAAAGGCAAAGGCACGCCACCAGGGGTAGGAAGAAACAACTTCCCAGTGAAGAAAAATACATGTTTTTTACTATGGAACACAAGGACACATTGCCCGAAACTGTCTAAATCGTGCATATGTTCCCTACTACGCACAAGGATGGCAGAACGTGCCAAGAGGGAGATACTTCAAAAGAAACTCCTCAAGGTCATGTTCAGACAATGGCAACTAGAACGCGCAAAAGGCGAAAAATCAAAATCCCAAGGACAAGAAGGGCAAGTCGGCCAAGAAACCAAATCCAAGAGATGCTCCAGTGAAGCCAAGACCGGTTAGGTCACAGTCATCTTGGCAGCCGACTTCAAGTTCAAAATCAAGTGCCGAGGCACCCATCTGCTCGAAAAAGAAATGGGTTAAACCCAACTACAGATGGGTACCAAAGGTTCAATATCCAAAATCTTCTAATGATTTTAATATTTCTACATCTTCTGTTTGTGATATACAGATGGGTACCAAAGGTTCAATATCCAAAATCTTCTAATGATTTTAATATTTCTACATCTTCTGTTTGTGATAAGCAGGATATGTCATGGGAGAGAATACCTTGCAAGGATGACAGAGGTCAACCTAGTTTCAAAATGTATTGGGTTCCAAAGACCAACTAATCCCGCTCTGTGCTGGAGCAGCTATAGTGGCATATCATCAGACTTTGGTTTGTTGGTAGTGACTGTTCCAGACACATGATAGGGGACATCTCTCAATTGTGCAACACTTAAAACTTTAAGTGAGAGTATGTGTCCTTTGAGGGAAGGGAAGAAAGGAAAGGATCACACATGGGGTTAGTGCTTAATGACATGAAGAATTTTCGGATCTGTTATGAGTTTATGGGTGCTGTTCTCAGACCTTCTGGAAGCAAATTCAATCGGTGACTTACGGTTTGAGTTTTCTTCTCGATACTCCTGACTTTATCTTAAACTGATTCATTTTGAAGACAATTTTTTATTTCCCTATATGTTTTTCTTTAGTAGGCATTGTTTGGGAAGTGATATCAAGAAAGTGATAACGGGCAGTCTAAAACATGTGTAAAGGACTGAATCAGAATTGTCTAGACTTTGTGTTCAATGTATTGGTAGGCATGAAGGATTTGCCAGTGTGAATTTAGATAGAATTTTTTTGGACTGACCATACGACGCTCGGGTAGATTGAGCAGTGAGATAAACACAGGAACCCACGGGATACACTAAATTAATACGCATCTAGTATTGTGGCTTAACTTTTCCTTGATGTACAGACTTATGTCCTTAATTCTGGTTCTGATAGGGCAACCGGGGGATTCTGATAAAGTAGGTATGTAGGAAATTATTTTCTTGCTTTCTATCTGTCAGTCATATGTTTTCTCCTCTCTGTGATTAGAAGATCCGACTTGGAATGCAACATATGCAACTCTATTTCTACGCATCTCCTTATCTATGAAATTCTTTCTATCTGTTAGCCATATGTTGTCCCCTCTGCATGATCGGAAGATCCGACCTGGGACACAACATATGCACCCTACTTTCTCAATCCCTCTATCTTTGTTAGTCATATGTTGTCCCCTCGATGTGATTGAAAGAGATCCGACCTGTGACACAACATATGCATCAATCTCTAAATCTGACTTCCTCCTTAATAATTGTTTACTCACCTAAAGTAAGGAGTTATTAGGAAGCTCTTGATAACCAGGGTATATCGGGAGGTTGTCTGTAGATCTCGCTGCTTAATTTAAGTGGACAACAATACTTGTGGTCGTCATCAGCTAAATGGTTTTTTTAGAAAAGTTTGTCAATATTCTTCGTGTTTAAGTGGACCACAATACCAGCAATTGACCAGATCTATTCATGAAGGTGAAGGTATTGATAAACAAAGTTAAGTTTGTCTCACAACTTTGATCCCAAAAATGTCTTATATTTAGTCAAATATTTTTGTTTTTGTTAAATTTGTTCATAGTTTTCCTCTATGCATAAATTTAGGGGGAGAATTAAAAAATTAAAAAATATCAAACAAAAATCAAAAAAATCAAAAAAATAAAAAATAGTGTTGTTTCTGTTTTATTTCTTGTTTAGAAAAATCAAAAATCCAAAAATATATTTCTTTCTGTTTTTCCAGAAAATATGAAAAATTCAAACAATATTGTGTGCTAAGTTTTCTTTTAGTTTTGTTTTGTCTTGAAAAATGAATTCAGATGTAGATGAGACTCATGGAGACCATATCGAGATTTCTGAGCCAAGGCTTCATCCGTGAGCATCGAAGAATTCTCATTCGAAGGAGCAAGAAATGAAGATTATTCTTTCAACATTCAATCCTTCAACACCAGAAGCAAGGTGAAGCTGACTTGATGATTATGTGTCAAGTTACATTGAAGCCTCCTCAATCAATTTGTTGCTATCTTAAACCTACTGAAGTGATCCAAAAAGATTAGTTCTCTCTGATTTTCACTCTGAAGATTCTCAAGATAAAAGCACTATCTTTCAAGAATCTTATCAAGAAGCCTCCTCACCCAATGTGCGTTTAGAGTCAAATTTTGAAGAAAAGGCCAACTGATCAAGATGAAGTCATTCGTTGAAGATTCATCAAGTTCATCTTGAAGTTGTGAAGAATTTGAAGATTAATGTTGAAGCCAAGCTCCCGATGACGATTGACAAGAAAAGCTAGCTACTTTTTAGGGGGAGTTTGTTGGATCAGTTAGAAAAGAAAGCTATAAACTAAGGGGGAGATTGTTAGGTCTAAAATTCTGGTTTATACTTTGCTTTTCTAGACAACTGTATTTTTCTGTAGTGTAATGTGTTTGCGGTTATGTTCACGACCATGTTGGTGTGTACGGCCGTAAACAGGTTTACGGTCGTAAACCCGTTCACGGCCGTGAACCCATGTACAACCCATGTTTCCTATAAATATAGGTTTAAGGGGTGAGGAGTGGTAGACAAGTGTACGACCAATAGGAGCTTAAGTGTGTGTATTCTAAGGTGTGATAGAGAGAGAAAGTGAATCTTGTGTAAGGAACTTCATTCATATCATTTGGATCTGATTGATTGGGATTCCGTACCATCAATTGGATCTGATTGATCTGGCATCATTCAATTGATAGGGATTCTACACCATCAATTGGATCAGATTGATACAAAAGCAGATTGGGGACTTACAAATGTTGTGGAAACTGAGCTTCATTATTGATAATATTAGACACTTGATCGTAAAGCAGGCAATCAACTGAAATTTAATATCTCAAAATATATAATATGTATTAGGTACGTTTGCCTCGCTTACATATGAATGTCCCAAATATATCATCAAATATAGGGATGTTAGTCGTGATGGAATTGATAGTCATGTTGATAATAAATGTGTCTCCTGATATATGTGCCTCCCCATATGTAGAAGTGAATGCAAGGTGACCTCAATATCGCTACATGTCGAACAAGCCATATCTCTAGTTTATTAGATTGAGTAAATGTGTCTTCCGAGACACTTTTGTTTTCCTTTCACGAACAAGTCATATCTCTAGTTTATTAGATTGAGTTACATTCCATTACATATATCTATATATTGAATGATATAACACATTCCGAACATGTAAAATACTTCAAGTGTATAATATTTATAAGCTTTTTTCAATTTCTAGTTTTGTCTTTCTGAGTGGAAACTTTTCAACATCATTAAAATATCTATAACACTGAGAGTGTCTTTGTCTTTCCATTGATATAGGGCCGGTCCAGACGGTGGGCAACCCGGGCGATCGCCCAGGGCCCACGTCTCCAGAGGGCCCAAATTTTTTGGGTTATGTAGTGTATATATATATATAAAAAAAAATTATTACCTAATTGATTTTTAAGCCCTAAAGTTTGTTCAAACTCAAATTAGCTCAAAAGGTAAACAATTTGGTTTGTTTGTTATTACTAATTGAACATGTCTATAGTGAAGAATAAATGATATTTTTTTAGAATCTTTATTATATTTGTCTTTGAAGGGCTTTTTTTTTTCTTTTCGCCCAGGGCCGCATATACATTTGGACCGGCCCTGCATTGATAATTCAAAAGCAATCATGAAATTTACCAAATGGATACCACGATTTGTTGGGTCAAAATATGGTTTATACTTTGCTTTTCTGGGCAATTATATTTAATTTTTATGTAATATTTTATGAGCTTTCAGTCTAGTTTACGGTCAGGTGGGGTTTACGGTTGAGTTTACGGCCATAAACAGGTTTACGACCGTAAACCCATTTACGGCCCATGTCCACCAAGCCCATGTTCCCCTTGTATAAATATAGGTGTTAGGGTGTGAGGAGCTGATTGATGAACGAGAGAAGAGAGAAACTAAAGAGCATTTTGTGTGTGAATCTTTTGTATCAGGAACTTTAATTCTAATTAATTCATACAGAGATTCATATTATTCTTTTTCTCCTTCTCTTCTATTTAATCTGACATCATCCATTTGATTGAGATTTCGTACCATCAAACGGATCTGATTGATACACAGGCAATTTAGGGACTTACAATTGGTATCAGAGCTTGGTTGTATCAGTCAATTTTGTCAGATTTGGAGCATTATTTGATCTTATTTTCGAAATATTCTTGCGTTTTTGGATAGATCTCTGAAAAATAAGGGGGGGTTTGTTCTTCGTGTTTTTCATAAAAAAGGGTTTTTGATCGAGTTTTGGAGCTTCAAAGTCGAAAAATCTGTGTTTTTGGTCGAAACCTGCGAGGGTGTGGCGGAGTTTGCGGCCGCCGGCTAAGGTTTCAGAGTTCACGGCCCGAGGTTCACGGCCTCGGTTTACGGCTCGGAGTTTGCGGCCTCGGCCTCGGTGGTTTATGGCCTCGCACCTCGCAGCAGCAGCCTCGTCCTCGCAAACAGCTTCTTGCCTCGCATAAAAAATAAGACGCGCATTGGAGGTGCCGAGGATCGAACCTGCGACCTCCAACTGCCAAACACAGCGCCTTACCATCTCAACTAGCAAGCTTCTTTTGTCATTCCTCTGAATTTTAAAGCATAACCCGTCTTTTTCGCTTCAAGTTTCGCATTTTTGACACTTTTAACCCAAAAACTCAATTCCTTTTAATTTTAAATTCCTTTTTCATCTAAAATTATAATAATAATAATAATTAAAAATAATAATAATAAATAAATTAAAAATAAATTAAATTAAAATTAATAAATAAAATTATATTTTAATTTTTGACTTTTATTTTTTAACTTTTGACCTTAAATTTTGACTTTGACTTCCAAGTTTGACCTTTGACTTTTTCGTTTAACTTTTAAATTTTCAAATTTAGCTTTTCGGTTTGACTTTTAAGTTTAACTTTTCAAGTTTGACTTTTGAGTTTAATTTTTTAAATTTGACTTTTAAGGTTGACTTTTGAGGTTTATAATCAAAGAGTTTGACTTTTAAGTTTGATTTTGGCTTCTAGTTGTGCTTTTTAATGGCTTTTAAGGTCTACGAGGAAGTTGAAAACATGAAAGAGAGTCGTCAGGATATGTTAAGACAAAATTTCAACATTTTCGATTATATCCCTGGAGAAACCCTCGAAACTGAGCTGCAACGATTCACCACTCTCACTACTGAGATGAATATAGCTGGGATCTTTTTGTCTAAGTTTGAGATAAACAAAAAGCTACTGAATTCACTTCCGAAATCGTAAGATATGAACGTGGCTGTCATCAAGAAGACAAAAGATCTCAGTTGTCTTAGTATTTCTGATGTAATTGAAGAGCTTGATGCTTTGAAATGTGGAAATACAACGAGTTTTGCAAACATCCCGGTCAATGAAGTTTCATGCTCTCCATCTTGTGAAGATACGATTAAACTTCTTCGTGAACATAATGATTTGCTAAAAAGGGAAGTCGAGGACCTGAGATATGAAGGATATCAACTCAAAAAAGGACAGAAACCCCTGAAGGCTGAATTAGAAGCAAAAACCAAAGACTTTAGGAAGCTTCAGGAAGAGTATAGCAACAAGTGTGAAAATTATGACTATATTAAGAGACAACTTGTTGCTGTGACTGAAGAACTTGACACTTTGAAAATTAAGTGTGGAAAAACAGATGTTAGTTTTAAAAATTATATTGCGTCAAGTCATATAGTCGAGTCCTTATTTGAAACCCAATTAAAATTTAAAGATAATCAAAACAAGGGTCTAGGGTATGATAGTGTTCCTCCACCTTTCAATCATAACTACACATCCATCCCTATGACACAGGAAGAAATTGCCAGGGAGACACACCTTCAATATGGCAAACGAGTTGGATTTGTGTCAGGAGGAGTTATTATTGTTGAAAATACTAATGTTTCTACTTCATGTGCAGGTAAAGTAGCAGAAGATAAGAACAAGGAGAGCACTACTGAACAAACCAATGACACTTTGATCTCAGAATTTGTTGCTTCGAATTCTGTTACTCCTAACAACCCTGTCGTTGAGAAATATAGGCCTCCAATTCCAGCGCAAAAGAGTGTCTATTGCTAGTGTGCATCTAGGATCAATAAGAGACAAGGCAAGGATACGCCACCAGGGGCAGGAATAAATAACTTCATAGTGAAGAAAAAGACTTGTTTTCACTGTGGAACACTTAGACACATTGACAGAAATTGTCCTAATCGTGCATACGTTCCCTACTATGCACAAGGATGGGAAAATACGCTAAGTGGGAGATACTTCAAAAGAAACCCTTCCAGGTCATGTTCAGAAAATGGTGACTGGAACACGCAGAAGGCCAAGAATCCGAATCCCAAAGGAAAGAAGGGAATGCCGGCCAAGAAGCCCAATCCAAGAGATGCTCCAGTGAAGCCAAGACTGGTTAGGTCAAAGTTATCTAGGCAGCCGACTTCAAGTTCCAAATCAAGTGCCGAGGCACCCATCGGATCGAACAAGAAATGGGTTAAACCCGAATATAGATGGGTACCAAAGGTGAAAACTCCCAAATCAATTAATGCTTCTAATATTTCTACATCTTTTGTTTGTGATAAGCATGATATGTCATGGGAGAGAGTATCGTGTGTTGATGACAGAGGTCGACCTTGTTTTAAAATGGATTAGGTTCCAAAGACCAACTGATCTCGCTCTGTGCTGGAGCAGCTATGGAGGCATATCATCAGACTTCGGTTTGTTGGTAGTGGCTGTTCTAGGAACATGATAGGAGGCATCTCTCAACTGTACAACAATCAGACCTTTGTTGAGAGTATGTGTCCTTTTGCGGGAAAGGAAGAAAGGAAGAGATCACAAATGGGGTTAGTGCTTAATGATATGAAGAATTTTCGGATCTGTTCTGAGATTATGCTTGTTGTTCTCAGACCTTCTGAATGCTGATTCAATCGGTGAATTACGGTTTGTGTTTTCTTCTCTATACTACGGAGTTTTTCTTAAGCTGATTCGCTTTAAAGACTAATTTTTGTTTTAGCATAGTTTAAATTTGCGCATTTACTTTCATTTCTCTCATATGCACAAATTTAGGGGAGAAATAAAAACAAATCAAAAATTAGAAAATTTTAAAAAATACAAAAACATTAGAAAATCGGAAAATCAAAAATGTGGTGTTAATGGAATGTGCTTGCAGGAGATGTTTTGGGAAATAAAATTAGAAAGTGATAACGGGCAATCTGAATCGGCGTAACGCACCTAAGGTGAATCGTCTACGCTCTGTTTTCGATGCGCTGTTAGGCATGAAAGATTTTAAATGGACTTGACTAGGGAAAGTTAAACCTAATGAATTTAAGGACTTGACAAACTTTGACCTAGTTAGATCCATTTAACCTGATTTCACGACGCTTGGATAGGTTGAGCAGGGAGATGTACATGGGAATCTACCAGACACATTAAATAACCCGTATCTAGAACTGTGGATTCACTTTTCCTCGATGTGCGGATTTTGTCCTTAATTCCGGTTAGATGGGGCAACTGGTAAATTTCGATAAATTAGGTCTGTAGAAAATCGCTTTCTTTCTTTCTGTCTGTCTGTTAGTCATATGTTGTCTCCTTTGCGTGACTACCAATCCGACCTGGTACACAACATATGCAACTCTATTTCTCTGCATGTTATATATATGAAATGCCTCTTATCTGTTAGCCATATGTTGTATCCTTTGCGTGACTTCCAATCCGACCTGGTACACATCATATGCAACCTTCTACTTCTCAACCCCTCTGAAACAATAAGTAATAGCAATCTGAATTGTCCTCTCTATGAATGATTGTCTGCTCACCCGGTATAAGGAGTACTCTGGAAGTTCTTGATGGATGGGGCATATCAGGAAGCGGGAAACACGTTCTAGTACACTTAAAATTGAACACATGCAGGTTGTCTGTAGATCTCGCTGCTCGATTTAGGTGGACAACAATATCTCTGGTTGTAGTTAGTTAAATGGTCAAAAGGAAATTTCTTTTAAGAATTAGGGCCAATCATGATAATAAAGTTATAATTAAATATATGCATGTATCATGTCATTGGTAAATTGTCCAAGATTGTCACAAATTTTTCGTGTTTAAGTGGACCACAATACTGGCGATCGATCAGACGAAGATGTGAAGATATGGGTACCGACAAGTGGAATAAGGTTGTCCAACAACTTTGATCCCAAATCACTCTTAAAGTTAGATATCATTATGTTTTTGTTAAGTTTGTTCATAGTGTTCTTCTAATTTAAATATTAGGGGAGAATTAAAAATTTTAAAAACCAAACAAAAATCAGAAAATTAAAAAAAAGTTTTATTTCTTGTTAAGAAAAATAAAAAAAAAATCCAAAAATATTTTTTGTTTCTGTTTTAATTTGTTCTAAGTTTGCTTTTAGTTTTGTTTTGTCTTGAAAAGTGATTTCAGGTGAAGATGAAATTCATGGAGTTTGTGTCGAAGACTTCTGAGCCAAAGGCTTCGTCCGTGAGCATCAAAGAATTCTCATTCGAAGGAGCAAGAAATGAAGATTATTCTTTCAAATTCAATCTTTCAACCCCAGAAGCAAGGTGAAGCTGAAATTGAAGATTATGTGACGGATTGCATCGAAGCCTCCTCAATCAGTATGCTGCAATCTTAAACCTGCTGAAGTGATCCAGAATATTTGTTCTTTCTGATGTTCTCTCTGAAGATTCTCAAGCTGAAAGCGCTATCTTTCAAGAATCAGTACGTCAAGCCTCCCCAACCAATGTGCGTTCAGAGTCAAATCTTGAATAAAAGTTCAAGTGCTCAAGATGAAGTCATTCATTGAAGATACATCAAGTTCATCTTGAAGTTGTGAGGAATTTGAAGATAAATGCTGAAGCCAATCTCCCAATGAAGATTAACAAGAAGAGCCACCTACTTTTTGGGGGGGGCTTGTTGGGTCAATTAAGAAAAGAAAGCTATAAACCAAGGGGGAGATTGTTGGGTCAAAATATGGTTTATACTTTGCTTTTCTGGGCAATTATATTTTTATGTAATATTTTATGAACTTTCAGTCTAGTTTGCGGTCAGGTGGGGTTTACGGTTGAGTTTACGGCCGTAAACAGGTTTACGGCCGTAAACCCATTTACGGCCCATGTCCATCAAGCCCATGTTCCCCTTGTATAAATATAGGTGTTAGGGTGTGAGGAACTGATTGATGAACGAGAGAAGAGAGAAACTAGAGAGCATTTTGTGTGTGAATCTTTTGTATCAGGAACTTTAATTCTAATCAATTCATAAAGAGATTCATATTATTCTTCTTCTCATTCTCTTCTATTTGATCTGACATCATCCGTTTGATTGGGATTCCGCACCATTAAACGGATCTAATTGATACACAGACAATTTCGGGACTTACAGGAGTTATTGACTATTGAAAGGAAGGATTCTCACTCTCTGAACGAGAAGTAGTCCACATTAAAACATACTTAGGAACATCTTTAAGATAAGAGGGAATCTATTGGTGCCTCATGTTAAACATATGTCTAAACCATCTATTGTGTAACACCCATCATATGGGCCTATTTGAAATAAACTTAATAAAATATTTTAAATTAGTTTCAAAGTTTTTGTTTTTAAAAAATCGGTCTCAAAGTTTAATTCAATATTTTTTAGAGTTCAAATACCGATAATGGTCTCAAATAAAAATTCCCAAAACATTTAGTGTTTAATAAAACATTTCATGTGAGTGTGTCACAACATATATAAAAACAAAAGGTTTAAGAAGAAATTACAACTTTAGGTCTTCTAATATCCAAGGCTTATGAGTCTTATTTGCCATCCTATATAGGCCACACGTGGGGTAGTGATCATTTACTCGTGTACGTGAGGATTATTTAGAAATCTACTCACAAACAAATAACAAGCAACAAACAATTGTCCATCAGGTACCCGGGATCACAAATTTACATCCATCCTAACATGATATACGCATATGGATGCTCAAATCATTTTTCCAAAAGTAAAGTCTTAATGTGTAGTTTTAATGCACTAGTTTTAAATTTATAATTCCTAATTTATCATAGACAAACCAATACACATTATAGGAAATGGACATCATCGTGTATAATATAGTTTTGATAAGTAAGAGTGTGAAATTCTTTAGGAATGGATATTATTATAATCATCCGACTGAGAATACACCTTAGTTATCATCATACAACAAATGAGAATGTAAACGGGCAACAAGTTGCACTGCTAAGCCTTTTTGTATGGCAAAGCCAATTCTCTTGAAGACTACATCCATAGATCTAGGGGATATAATATTGAAGACTACATTCAGTTTAGATGATACAATAACTAATTAAACTAAAAACATAAAAGTAAGGGGTTGTTTAACTAAATTTAACTTGATTACAATTTAATAAACGCAAACAAAAGCAAAGAAAATGATCAAAAGCAGTAATTTTAAAGTACTTCGACTTAGATTCTGAATCCTCCTATTTTCTTATGGTTGAACTATTAGAGTATAATGCATTTAACAAGTTGATTATCGATGATTATAATTTCTAGTTATCTTAATCTGATAAACTAATACAAAGAATTAAAAAGTAACTAACAAAATGATCATGTGATTAGCTAACTAAATAAACAATTAAATACTCAAATTATGAATGAATTGATCTAGCGATTTCTTATCAATGGTCATGATAATTAATCTAGCATAACATGGATATTTACATGTTCAAATTAAAAATTATATTATCTAACCCTAGCATTTGGTCAATCACTAGTCCTAACAATTTATTGTCATAAACTAATTAAGATACAAGTTCATATAGTAAGATTAGTCCTCTAAACTATAATAAACTGAGTTTTAGATGATACAATCGAAACTTTATTACATAAGATAAATGATCAATCATACATAATAAACAATCTAATTTTACAAATCCATCTAATAAATCGAACCATAGTATCTAGGAATCATTTACATCTAAGTAGAAGTAAAAGGACTTTAGCCCATTGTTAACAAGCTGTCGCGGGCGTATTAAACAAATAAAATAATCACTATTTGTTGCACTAAAAATATAGCACATGGAAGCAGGGGCGAATCCTCATGGACATAGCCTAATGGTCAATCCTTTTTTGTATCAAGCACAATCTAGTCAAGAAATAGAAAATATAAAAGGGGGGGGGGGGGTTGAATAAACTAAAAAAACTAAAATTTGCAATGATACTAAATTAAACGAAAATCAATATTAAAAACAATTTCAGTTCTATTGTGACTTTCCTAGTCATGCAATGAGTTCAGATCTGGTTATTTGAGATGCGTTTAGTCTAAGCTGTTACTGAGAAAAACT
Organism: Lactuca sativa; assembly: GCF_002870075.4. NCBI lineage: Eukaryota > Viridiplantae > Streptophyta > Magnoliopsida > Asterales > Asteraceae > Lactuca > Lactuca sativa. Next base: position 233,442,102 of record NC_056624.2, read on the forward strand.
AACAAACTCTAGTATAATCTCTTTTACCTAAATTAGTTAGCCAAAACAAGCTCTTTGAATTAACCCTAACTTTTTACTCTTCAATTAAACAATCTCTTAATTAAATTAGAAAAGCATCTTTATGTGCTATGTAAAATTCCCAACAATATCCAATACATTTCTCAAGCTCAGAAGCATAAATATATGATTTTTCAGTTTATACCAGAGTTAAATCCCAAACGCATAACCAATCTGATACTTGTTAGTTTTTACTAGTTGACAAGAACAACTACAAATTCTATTAACTGTTTAACTAGAATGATAAAACCCTAGCTAGGTGATCAGACTAACAAGAATTAAAATCAAACGTTCATTAAGTTCAAAACGGAAAAATCTGGATAGAAACACAAAATAAAAACAAGATCTGAAAATTAATCACATGAAAAGTACTAGTCTATGTAGAACTGAAAACTAAGGTTTAGCCAGATATAGCTAAAAATGAAACTAAACTAGATAAAAGAAACATTAACCAAATAATCTAGATAAAATAAATGTGTCAAATGATTCGCAGTCTACAGATCTCCAAAAATCGTTGAAATCAGAAATCGTCTTCAGAAGGGTACTCTGCCATCTGGAACTGTCTTTGTGACATCCCCATTTTCACGGCCAGAAAAGAGCGATTTTTGTTTATGCTTTATAAAAATCAGAGTACTTCTTTTCATAAAAATGTTGCGAAATTTGTTCCCAGAAAAATACGATAAATACGTTATCAAAACATTTTCGAAGAAACGTATTTTATTCATTTTAAAACGTTTGGGATGTCATCGTCAATACAGGAACATAAGCATAATCGGAACTTACATTTATTTACACTAGTGATCTACATCTCTTTAATCTCTCAGTGTAATGTCACTTCATATCGACACCTGTGATATAAATAAACTGAGTGGGTCAGGTTGGGAAACCTGGTGAGTACATAGGGTTTTCAACCCACAATAATATAATTATTATGTTCAATCATCAAACAATTAACCCAATTACCCATCCCCATTATCTTCTTTGTTCCTAAGTACCCTCCCTAAGGATTTATCCTAAGGGTCGTCTCCTACATCATATTTTACCTCTCATCTTCTTACATCGCATCTCCTGATATGTTTGTTCCTAAGGACTTTCCCTAAGGATCATCGCCTACATTGCCTAGACAGTATTGATTCAGGGATTACTCCCTCAATACGTACCCACCAAGGGTTAGCCGGTTAGGGTATCATCGCATGAATACGTAGTTACAACATCGCCTGAACTCGTAATTCATAGTAAGGGGGTTAGAGTATCATCGCATGAATACGTAGTTACAACATCGCCTGAACTCGTAATTCATCTGTGTTTCCACGGGGTTGTCTATAATAGTATGTGGTCGCCATCTATACTCTGGTAGTTGACTACATCTCCAAATTGTCGGACAAGGTTGTAGTATCCTACATCACCGATTCATCATCACCTATCTATCCTCACCTAATTATCATCACCTTCCTATCATCACCTATCTCTCATTATTTTATTTCATCACACACCAACTATTTCATCTACCCATGTTTTATCCCAACATATTAGTAGATATAAATATACAGTTTAAATCATTTAAAACATGTATAAAATCATTCATCCAACATAGACAACAAGTATTCAGATAATATGCACACATAGCACGTAATTTATGTAAAATCCTTCATATCTATTTGTAAGATGAAATGGACCATGCACTCACTTGATAAGGTGGTGACTCGGCACTCGGACAACACTTCGTTACTTTTAAAAATAATTTTCCTCGACAAAACCTCGTATCATTACCACTAGAGTTTAGTCTAACGTTAACCGCGACTAATTAATAGTCTAGCTATTATTATTATTATTATATAAGCGTTAAACAACACCCTATATAACTCATAATAATAGCCCAAATAATTATTTTAAGGTCCTAATAACATCACTATATTGAAACATAAGCTATACTAAAGATAGGTTAGGCGTAGCTCACTTACAGCGGGTTTTGTCGAAAACCGGGCTTCGCTGGAGCAGCGTTTCCGAGCCGAAAGGCTCTTTTCTCAGGACTCTGGGAGCCTCGGGGCTTCGTTCGGGTGGTAGGGGGTTTACCTAGACTTTAGGGGGCTGAAGGGAGGTTAGAGAGAGAAACTAGAGAGAGAGAAAGAAGGGTTTAAAGGTGTGAGGAAATGGCAAGACCCGACACCTCTATTTATAGGGTGAATTCCTGATGGAATCGCCGAGTAGGAGGACCTAATCTCCGAGTTGGGGCATGTGGCAGCCTTCTGGTGGTGCCACGTGTCCAATTCTGGTAGTGCCAAGTCACCCTTATCGCGTATCCGCCTTCAAACTTAGAAAAATCATAACTCTCGCATACGAGCTCCATTTTCAATGTTCTTTTTTTTAAAGCGTAGGTAAAATTAAGATCTACAACTTTTATTTTGACTTTGTCGGCTAATTCTCAACCGATCTCAAATTTAACAGTAGGAGGCGTTTAGACTGTTAAATGACCGCAAAGAATTCGTAACTTCTTCATACGAACTCCGTTTTCGTCTATCTTTTTACCATTGAGTTCCTATTAATGAGATCTTCAACTCTCATTTAGGGTGCATAAGCCAAAAACCGCTCGAACTAAAATTCGAGTTTCAGGTCGTGCACTGCTAAGCCAAATCTTAGAAAAATCATAACTTCCTCATACGAAGTTAGATTTTGGCGTTCTTTTTTTGTATGTTCTCAGTTTAACATATACTACAACTTTTGTTTAGATTGCTAAGGCTAAAAGTCACTCCATCGTAAATTTACTATTTACGCTTCCCGGTGCCGTGCCGGTTTTGCCGTAAAACTTCGACGGGCCATAACTTCTTCGTTATAACTCGGATTTCAGCGTTCTTTATATGTACGGAAACCTTGAGACATATCCTACAACTTGGTTAAGACTATTTATTATAAATAATCTTTTGCCGAAAAGTCGTTTTCGACCCCTATTATCTCTAAATTGACAAGCCCGGATATGCAGGCGTTACAGTCTTACCCCTGAATATGATAATGAGGGTCATATTTATAAGCGAGATGGAAATTTACGGTGAAAGAAACCAAAAAGTGTGATCGCATGTTACTTATATGCTATCGCAGATTTTCCACTTTTTTCTAGATTTTGCCCTAAATGATGCATGATGCTATTTTCAACGTTTCTGGAACTTTGGGCAATTTATAGGATCGCAGGTATGCTATATGCAATCATAGGTTTTGGGTTTTTTCTTCAGATTACTTCCAGATAACTTATTTTGACCGTGGGAAAACTTCGTGGCAAAAATGTAATCGTAGAAAAAACTTGCGATCACTTATGTAATCACATTTTTAGCCTATGTGATCGCATTTTTGGCATTTTCACAAACATGAAAGTCGTCCAAAAAATTTTCTAGTTTGCAAAACAATTTGAATCTCGTCAATCAAAGTTACGGTTCATGAGATATGGTTAAAATACCGACAGGGAGTCAAAGCTGT